>NC_069509.1:117172390-117434890 GCF_027579735.1 Bombina bombina
GAATTTGGATTGTGATCAGAAAAACAGTACTGACACATGTTAAATATAGGGCCATTTTCACCAAAATGATAATGAGAAAGTGCTGCTAGAAATGGCTAAATGTGATTGCACTGACATCAAAACAGTAGCCGTATTTAACTGTGATTTTAGCTTTGAAATCCTTGTGATGCCACTCTGGCAAGTGAGCCTGTAATGCTTGTTAAGAAGCAGAGGTGTTAAGACTGTTTCTTCTTAATCTTTCCACCACCTCAAGGATGGCGGAGTTAAATCCTCCTTGTCAGGTCCGACCAGGATGATTGACAAGTCTAGTTCAATTGATTGCTCAAGAACAGGGTGTGTGATTGCACAAGTATTTACTTGTGCAAGAATAACTGCCACAATTCCAGGTGGACAGGTTCCTAACAATGAACCTTGTCCACCTACCATTTGATAAATTGGGGTCTTTGTCATATCTAACTTTTGCATTGGTTCCATCTCAGTTTACTTCTGTACCTTTAAAGAACCTACTTACAATCAAGAAACACAGCTGTTTTCCTTTTTTGTTCTGTGTGTCATGTTACTTAAAAGTAATGCTGGAAACCCAGAAATATTACAACAGATTCAGTGGATTCAATGAATGATCATAATCACACAAATATATCTTTAAAAAACAACCAAGCCTCTTTGCAGTATTTACCAAGGGTTGGAAGAAAAGTTTGAAATCTAGGCTTACATGTTAAAGTGACATCTCAAAACAAATGTACCCCTCCAATTCCCATTATGGGCTAGATTACAAGTTGTGCGCTATCGAGCGCCTAAGGAGTGCAAACACTAGCACGAGATGTGGAGCTACATTTTGCTCAACGCTCACTTTTCTGAGGCTAACGCCGGGTTGCAGAAAACTCGTAATACCAGCGTTGTCTTAAGTGAGTGGTGAGAAAAAAAGGCTTGTTAGCACCGCACAGCCTTACCGACAAAAACTCGTAATCTAGCAGTATGAAAATTAAATGGCAAACTTATTTTAATGCCAGAGCTTTAAAAGATCAGTAAACTCAAAAATTATTAGATTAGTGCCAAGTTTATTATAGTGTAAATATATTCAAATGTGTCAGTATACATCCACTAAAGGAATTTTATTCATCAATATATAAAATCAAAGTGAATACCTGTATGTAATTATTTGTATTTTTAATAGAGTGTTTGTGTATTTACAGTAAATATTTGACTTTCCAGTGTTCTGCTCACAACAGAACATGTTCTAACTATTTTTAATCAGATATTCCTATATATATATATCTGTACCTATGTAACATCCATCCCCAGGATTGAACCCAAGTCTACTGATTTCCAGTCTACTACTGGCTCTTAGCTGTTGTTATGGCCTCTAAGCCACTAGAGGGCTTTGTTTTTCCTGATCATTCTTGGAGTCCTGTTGCCTGAAGCTGCTTGCCAGCTGTAGGTAATTACAGCAATCACCCTGCTATTTAAGGCAGACTCTCGGTTCAATCTGAGTTCTTGCACTGTGAGGCTAACTCCTGTGTTTGTTCATCTGATCCTGTGTTACCTGCTTCAACCTTCAAGTTTTTTTACCTCTGCTTGTGACGTGACTATTTTACCGGATTCTCCTTTGGTCTGTTTACCTGTTTACTCTTTCTGGATTCTCCAAAAGTATTCTGTCTAGATTATGGCTGTATTTCTGGTTTTGACCTTTTGGCCTATCTAAGGGACTCAATGTCAGGACTATTTGCCTGCTTGCTTACAGCTAATAACTCTGCATTTTCATCTGGTTACTGAAACAGCAGTTTTAGTGTATTGCGTGATTGTTTGTAATATATGTGTTCTTGAAGTAGCTGTATCCTACTGGCCAGTTGCAGAGTTACTTGTCTACATCTATATCTACATTTCCTGTCTGCTATTGCCAGCGAGTGGGCCAGAGGTAGCCCTATTTGAAGTGGGCCTACATGGTGCAGACAGAGTGCTCACTAAAACTAAAAATAGTTTCTGTTTAGGCCCTGTAGCGGTACTCCGCTAGTGGTCTCCCTTCCTCTGTCCAAACCCAGGTACGGCATCCAGATAGTGGGACCAGAGGTATCATTGCTGAGACCGGGTAAAGCCAGCGGCTGTATCTCCCACAGCTGGGCTGGTCTCAGTGGGCTCTCTACTCGGTGAGCTCTCTCCTGGCAGGTATCGTCCTCTATGTCTGTCTGCTTCTAGTCAGGAATAGATCCCTCTGCCTGGATGCTTCTTTCAGGCAGGTAACAACCCCTCTGCCACACTCCTTTCTTAGGTAGGTACTGATTCCTTCCCCTGCACTGTCTTTAAAAGGACAACTGGGGCTCACAAGGACAGCTCTTTGCTTATAGGCCCACAGACTCTGTAGCAGGTCTCTCTTGCAGGGAAAGGGGCAGCCAGAATGCAGGGCCAGAACCTCTGCTACTGGTATTTCTGAAAGAATCAGACAGGACCAACTGTTCCAGAAATAACTACTCCAAATGTTTTATTTCACCCAGGACTAGCTTCTACAAACACACCAGTAAGCTTATGGTGACACACACTCCATAAAACACAAACATAGAAAAACATTTCGGAAACAATATAATAAGAGAAAATAACTTTGCCAACAGGATGGAGGATTCTGGTAGTTCTAAACAGTAAAAATAATAATCATCTGTCTGTATTTTGGCCTATGCAAATTGGTCATTCCTTCTCCTGTATTCATTTTGGTGGTACATTTGCAACAAATAAAGGGCGCTGTGTTATGATGTTTTTGGGATAGTTCAACCAATAGATGGTGTTGTGTCACACATTTTCCATGTATGTAACTAGGGAACCATCACAGGCACACTCCAAATATTGCCGGCCGGACCTTAGTTACACTAAATCTATGCTAACTACCTTAGACAATGTAAGACAAACATGGCCGCTACCCTCCTCGCAACCTGCAACTCACTGATTCAAACATATCGAACTGGGGGCTATAAAGCCAAATCAATGTGCAGCCTACTCCCTCTAGCACACCCACCTATCTCCCCCTGAAGCCTATACCTATGTCACATCTAGACTACACTCCCCCTGTTCCGCTATGCTACCTCCCACTGACCGCCTACACCTACATCAGAGCTAACCTACACTCCCCCTGTACCATCAAGCTAATTCCCCCTGTTCTGCTTTGCTACCTCCCATTGACCGTCTACACCTACATCAGAGCTAACCTACACTCCCCCTGTACCATCAAGCTAACTCCCCCTGACCACCTACACCTACGTCACGCCTAACCTACGGACCCATGGAATGTCAAGCTAAGTCCTTATTACCACTTTCACTTATGTAATATCTAAACTACACTCCCCTGGAATGCCCCAGCTAACTCCCACATACTGCCTACTGTCTGCAAACTACCTGACTATAATAAAGTATACAAAATAATAAACCTCCCCATTATAACTATAGGAGCTCTGTTGGTAAAATTATAAACAATGTTTAAATGATGTGTCACAGAGATGCGCTAAATGCCAGTGGACGACTGCCGGAGGGACAGCAAAACCTCTCTGGCCTAGCCAAGCTCCTGGAACTGAGCACTGGACTGGAATTGAGCTTTGTCTGGCGCATTTTAGAAGAGGTGTCAATCGAGCACGGTGTAGGGGATCAAGTTGCCCTTTTAGTATGTTGTCGGCAATTTGATGAGGCCCATACCACTTGTTTGGGGGTGGTATTTTCTGGGAGGAATGGGGGAACATATCAATTCCGGCTTGGTGTATCTTAAAGTGTCCCCCATTCCTCCCAGAAGGTAGCACTCCCAAATAAGTGGTATCCCGAGTTACCTCATCAAATTGCCAACAACATGCTAAAAGTGCAACTTGATCCCTTGCACCATGCTTGATTAGCATCCCTTTTAAGAAGCTATTTACCAGGGCTCAATTCCGGTCTGGTGCTCAGTTCCAGGAGCCCGTCTAGGCCAGCAAGGTCAGGCGTTTACCACATCTCCTTGACAAAATATTAATTGTCATGTACAATGTAGATTCTTTAGAGTATTGTATATATCTTAAAAGGGATTTATTTTGCTTGCTGTGTTTATTATTTCAAATAATGTGTGTATATATATATATATATATATATAATACTTTAAACAATATGCATCTCATGACTATGCATCTCATTTAAACATTGATTACATATAATCAATGCTACACTATTAACCCATAAACTGCCATAACCTAATACTATCTGTAGAAGCTAAGGCCCTACACATATATATTCAATATTTAAAATGATACATTGTTTTGTAGTATGCATATTACTTTAATGTTTGCATATAAATTAAAATGTAGTTAATGTCGCTTGTTGTGTTTATTATTTGTTGTTATAAACAGTATAATTAAAACCTTAAACCACCAGCCCCACACAGCACAAAGTCGCCACTACACTATTAACCCCTAAACCGTCACCCTCCTAACGCAAAGTAACCCACTAACATCTAATCCCCCTAACCTAACACCCCCTAAGTTAACCCAAAATAGACTAACCTGACCTTTACTAAATAAAACTACCAAATAAACTACCTTTAAAAAAAAAAAAAAACTTACCTGAGAAAGTAAAACAATATTTAACCTTACCTTTTTTAAAAAAACAATAAAATGCTATTACCATTAAAAAAAAGCCCTTACATTACTTGACCCCCACTATTCCCAAAAATAAAAAGCACTAACATTACAAAGAAAATAAAAAAGCTACCATTACAAAAAAATAACAATTTACCAAAAAGAAAAGTTATGCCTCTTCTAACCCCCCCAAAAAACCTAAAATAAAAAACGATTCTAAAACTAAGCTACAAATAGCCCTTAAAAAGGTCTTTTGTAGGGCATTGCCATAAAGTGAACCAGCTTTTTTTGTTGAAAAAAAAAACCTTACACCTAACATTAATTAAAAATGTATCTAAAAAAAATCCTTCTCTAAAAAGTGCCCTGAAAAGGGCATTTGGCTCTTTTGCTGCCGAGAGGGGAAAAAAAATCCCTATTCTAAAAATAACCCACCCAAAAAAAACAACCAAACACTAAACCCCAAGATGAATCCGGTCGGCGGTGCTCCTTCTTCATCTCGGCGGTGGTCCTTCTTTATCCCAGCAGAAGTCCATCTTCTTATCTTCATCTCGGGGTCGGTGGTCTTCATCCATCTTCAAATCCTCAACAAAGAGGTCCTATTTATGCGATCACCAGCTGCTGAATTTTGAATGTGAGGTATCCCTTTTATATAGGGGTACCCTTGCATTCCTATTGGCTGATTTTCGTGTTCAAATTCAAATCGCCAAATAGAAAAAGCTTTCATTCTGTTAGCTGGGATGAAGATGGGGAGTACCTTCTAAGTCCAAGTTACAGAAAATAACAAAAGACAGTATATAACACACTCAAAACAAAAAACACTAAAATCTAATACTAAATTTAAATTACAACAGCCCTTAAAGGGCCTTTTTTTAGGGCATTCCCCTAATGCGAATATAGCTTTTTTACATTAAAATAAATTACAACCCCCCTCTACAATACAAGTAACCTCCTCCCCAAAAATATTAAAGGCTAACTACAAAAAAAAAGAACATTTAAAATAACAAATCCTATTCTTTAAAATAAAAAAACAACCCTAACTAAACCCAAAGTTTAAACTCACCATTTGAAAATCCGACTCCTCTTGATCTGGCATTGGGCCCTCTTCATCCACGGTACACCTGCCAGGGGCCCATCTTCATAGGGTTATAATCAGATGTCTAGGTGATCTCTTCCTCCGCATCTGCTCTGCAATTTTCATACATGCCGAGGCCCTCTTCATCTTTCTTAATCCTGGTGAAAGGAGCCCATCATTATGGAGGGGGGGGCGGGATCCCAGGCAGCCTCTTCTGCCACCTCCACTCAGCAATCTTCATCCTTCTTCATCCCGGAGCTGGGGTCCCATCTTCACAGTGGCAAAGACAAGCTTCCAGGAGACCTCTTTTGCTGCCTCCGCTTCTTGTCTATCTTTCATTTTTCAGCTCCCTTTCTAGAGCACTTATCTTCATACAATTACTGCAACACACTAAATTTCAGGATGCACGAAACCCCTTTATATAGCAAGAAACTATTTTATTTTAAATACTAATCATCCCACAGAAACTAATTGAGGTATTCTACTGGAATTTAAAATAACTTATTTCTATTGGCTGATTTTTTTTAAAATCAGCCAAAAGGGATGAAGAGGTACCCCTATATATTGGGGTTCTGCACACCCTGAAATTCAGTGTGTGGCAGTGGCTACATGAAGAGGAGAGCTCTCAGAAGAGAGCTGAGGAATTGGCGATAGAAGACGCAGAGCGGAGGAGGTGGTAGAGGCCATCTGGACAGATGTCTTGAAAAAGGCCTTGCAGGGGCCGAAACGCATCGACAGTGGGTAAGCTGATTTCCAATTATTGCATTTTTTATCTATATGGTCTATACTATGTTATTTTATTTTTTATAGGGCATTTCAACTTTAAGATTTAAAGACACAACCACTACTAGGATTACATTTGGAGGATTGTTTGTTCTTATTTTTATTTTTCACCACTGATTTTTTCACTATTTTTTTATTTTTATATTATATATATATATATATATATATATATATATATATATATATATATATATATATATATATATATATATATAATTTTATTTTTCACTTATATATTTTTTCATAATTTTTTACAATTTTATATTTTGCATATTCACCTATATTTTTCTTCACATTTTTTCACCATTTTTATTTTACCACATCAACCACCTTTAGACTATTTGTGACTCTCACATTTGGACACTCATTTTTTGGACACTTTACTGGATCTGGACTTTATGCACCATTGATTTGAGATACTCTATTTTATATTGAACCATCGTCTATATTTATTGTTGTATTGTTTTTATGCTCCTGTTTTTATTGTCAATATCATTTGTTGTAATAAATTTTAATTCAGTTTATTACTTTTTTAATTTTTGATTATGAAGATTTAAATACTTGGTCAGTGCATTGACTCTATAACCCAGCCTATCAGGCGCTTTATACATTTTCTAATTAATTTACTGTTCACTCTAAGGCCAGCTAGGAGGTCTTACGTATAAAGCTAGAGGGTAATTACCCGTGGCGCTTATTCTATCCTTTGCTATTTCCATAAAGGATTTTAACCCTGCATCAGCATACATCACTGTCACTTAGATTAATTCAAAAGAATTTTTAAAAAGTCAATGTCTGTCATAGTGGTTAAGATACTATAGATTCAACATTCTAATTACGTTTTTAAAATGCATAATAAGCCTTATCACCAGGGGCAGAACTACCATCGGTGCAGTAGGTGCAGTGGCACCGGGGCAAAGGTGCTGCAGGGCCTATAGCCTCCAGTCTATACATAGGCATGTGCAGAATGTGTACAATCCTAATACAGGGGGAAAGCCTTTTATTAGTGCAGGTTGCAGGTTTATCCTATCTATTTCTTGTCCATCTATATATCTATCCTAATAAACATTATATAGAGACGCATATGTATAGTATTACTATTGCTTCTGAGATACCTTTGGGGGGCCCAAAAAAAAAAATTTGCCCTCAGTTAAGTAGGTCCACTACTGCTTACCACTGCTTACTGCTTACTACTCAATAAATAAAATAAAACTAGACGTGCAACAGCTAATAATTCATTTTTAACTAATAACTCATAATGAATATTCTTAAAATTTTGTTTTAAGAATATTTGTTTGCTGCATAATTCGGTATTTGTTTTGTTTTAAATATTGAATATTCAGTAAAATTTTTATTTGTTTTTGTTAAAATAAATGTAAATGTCCCCTTTTACCGCTGGTGAAAAAAACGTCACCTGTAGTTTGATTTTGTTAGCATATATTTTTGTTTTCATTAACACCTTAACAAACTTCCGGCTAGATTCCGAGTTTTGCGTTAGAGGCTATGCGGTGTTAACAAGCAGTTTTCTCTCACCACTCACTTACCTACAGCACTGGTATTACGAGTTTTTACAAACCCGGCGTTAAAAGGCAAGAAGTGAGCGTTGAGCAAAATTGTGCTCCTTACTGCACTCCAATACCAGCGCTGCTTAAGTCAGTGGTAAGCTGATCGTACGTGCTCGTGCACGATTTCCCCATAGGTATCACCGGGGAGAGCCGGCTGAGAAAAAGTCTAACACCTGCAAAAAAGCAGTGTAAAACTCAGTAACGCAGCCCCATTGATTCCTATGGAGAAATAAAAATTATGTTTACACCTAACACCCTAACATGAACCCCGAATCTAAACACCCCTAACCTTACACTTATTAACCCCTAATATGCAGCTCCGGACACCGCCGACACCTACATTATATGTATTAACCCCTAATCTGCTGCCCCAACATCGCTGACACCTACATTATATTTATTAACCCCTAATCTGCCACCCCCAATGTTGCCGCAACCTACCTACACTTATTAACCCCTAATCTGTCGCCCCCAACGTCGCCGCCACTATAATAAACATAACCCCTAAACCGCCGTACTCCCGCATCGCAAACACTAGCTAAATATTATTAACCCCTAATCTGCCTTTCCTAACATCGCTGCCCCCTACCTACATTTATTAACCCCTAATCTGCCACCCCCAATGTCGCCGCCACTATACTAAATGTATTAACCCCTAAACCTAAGTCTAACCCTAACACCCCCTAACTTAAATTTAATTACAATAAATCTTAATAAAAATTATTATTATTACCTAAATAATTCCTATTTAAAACTACTTACCTATAAAATAACTATTGTACCTAGTTAAAATAAATACATACTTGCCTGTAAAATAAAAATAAACCCTAAGATAGCTAAAATGTAACTATTAGTTATATTGTAGATAGCTTAGGGTTTATTTTATAGGTAAGTATTTAGTTTTAAATAGGAATTATTAAGGTAATAATATTAATTTTTATTAAGATTTATTGTAATTATATTTAAGTTAGGGGGTGTTAGGGTTAGGGTTAGACTTAGGTTTAGGGGTTAATACATTTAGTATAGTGAGCAGCAGGTTAGGGGTTAATAAATGTAGGTAGGTGGCGGCGATGTTAGGGACGGCAGATTAGGGGTTAATAATATTTAACTAGTGTTTGCGAGGCGGGAGTGTGACGTTTTAGGGGTTAATATGTTTATTATAGTTGCGGCGATGTCCGGAGCGGCAGATTATGAGTTAAAAATTTTATTTTAGTGTTTAGGGGTTAATAAGTAGTTTATGGGTGTTAGTGTACTTTATGAGTTTTATGTTACGGCGTTGTACCGTAAAACTCTTAACTACTGATTTTAAATGTGTTAGGGATCTTGGAGGTAAAGGGTGTAACACTCACTTTTTGGCCTCCCAGGAAAGACTCGTAATATCAGCGCTATGGAAGTCCCATAGAAAAAAGACTTTACGAAGTTTACGTAAGTCGTTTTGCGGTAAGGCCAAAGAAGTTGATGGGCACAAAATAAATAACCAGCCGTTACAAATGACTGTTTATTGCTATCGCAAGCTCGCAGTAGCAATTAGCACTCCAAAAATTAACCAGACCTCTGGTTAATTTTAAAAATGTCCCCCAATTTTTTTTATTTTTTAATTAACTACAGAAGGCAGTTTTAAGGGTTAAAAGTGGCAGGTGTGGGGTGTTAGAAAAAAAATGGCACTGAAAAAATACCTATACATTACGGTCTATTGGGACTGTGTTATCCCTGTAAATTTATCTTAATATATACATATATATTTATGTGTTAATATGTGTATATACACATATTAACACACAAATATATATATGTATGTATTCATATACATATATCTTTATATTTGCTGCGTAACTTACCCCCTGTTGCTGTGCTAGTTCTCATGCTGTTCGCATTGCACCTTACTTGTAATACTAGCGCACATTTGCGTGCACTGGTATTATATACATATATATTGATATTCATATACATATATCTTTATATTTGCTGTGTAACTTATCCCCTGTTGCTGTGCTAGTTCTCATGCTGTTCGCATTGCACATTACTTGTAATACTAGCGCACATTTGCATGCGCTGGTATTATATACATATATATTTATATTTGCTGTGTAACTTATCCCCTGTTGCTGTGCTAGTTCTCATGCTGTTCGCATTGCACCTTACTTGTAAAACTAGCGCACATTTGCGTGCACTGGTATTATATACATATATATTGATATTCATATACATATATCTTTATATTTGCTGTGTAACTTATCCCCTGTTTCTGTGCTAGTTCTCATGCTGTTCGCATTGCACCTTACTTGTAATACTAGCGCACATTTGCATGCGCTGGTATTATATACATATATATTTATATTTGCTGTGTAACTTATCCCCTGTTGCTGTGCTAGTTCTCATGTTGTTCGTATTGCACCTTACTTGTAATACTAGCGCACATTTGCGTGCACTGGTATATACATATATATCGATATTCATATATATTTATATTTACTGTGTAACTTACCCCCCTGTGGCTGTGCTAGTTCTCATGCTGTTCGCATTGCACCTTACTTGTAATACTAGCGCACATTTGCGTGCACTGGAATATACATATATATCGATATTCATATACATATATATTTGCTGCGTAACTTATCCCCTGTTGCTGTGCTAGTTCTCATGTTGTTCGCATTGTACCTTACTTGTAATACTATCGCACATTTGCGTGCACTGGTATTACTAAGTTGAGCGCAAATATTGCATATTCGCAAAAGTGATATTTTGCACTCAACTCGTAATCTAGCCCTTTTTCGTGTTGTTTATAGAGCAGGTCTTGCCGATGTGCTATATCTGCATGCTTTCGGAAGTGAGGCATGCAGTACTAGTTTTGCTGTTTCTGGCAAAGCTACTCTAGGAAACCTCTAAACAACCATGCAATGTACAGGGGTTAAATTAGTTTGTGCGTTTGGATATTAATTTCATAAAACGGAAGCGAATATCCATGTTTTCTTTACAAATTCATAACCAAACAAATGCACATCTCTAATAAAAACAATATAAAATGCATTACACCAAATACATTATGAACCAACATGTTTCCTTACTGGTTAGCGCTGTTAGTCATATATATACCACAGTAGGGTTTGTCAATATACAGTCGTACCTCTGAAATATTGTGGGTTAAGTTCCAGACCTCCGCAATTAAGTGAATATAGCAATAAAGTCACACATTTTTTTTGTTTCCTATTGCATATAAAAGTTATATCTGTAGTCTATTAAAGGGACAATGAACTCAAAATTCTTCTTTCGTGATTCAGATAGAGCGTGCAATTTTAAGCAACTTTCTAATTTGCTCCTACCTATTATAAATTTTTCTTCGTTCACTTGCTATCTTTATTTGAAAAAGAAGGCATCTAAGCTTCTTTTTTGGTTCAGTCCTCTGGACAGCACTTTTTTATTGGTGGATGAATTTATCCACCAATCAGCAAGAATAACCCAGGTTATTCACCAAAAAATGGGCCGGCATCTAAACTTACATTCTTGCATTTCAAATAAAGATACCAAGAGAATGAAGAAAATTTGATAATAGGAGTAAATTAGAAAGCTGCTTAAAATTGCATGCTCTATCTGAATCACAAAAGAAAAAAAATTGGGTTTAGTGTCCCTTTAAGTGTGCAATAGCATTATGTCTTAAAAAAAAAAAAATGTACATACCTTAATTAAAAAAAATGCCAACCATCATCTGAGCCTTCAGTGAGTCATAATCTTTTTGCTGGTGGCGTGTATATATAGGTTTGTATTTATGTGTTTATGTGTATACATATTTGTATTCATGTGTTTATATGTGTATACATGTTAGAAAAATGGCGCTGATAGACTTGCTTGACACAGGTTTGCCACAAACTTTCAATATGTAAAAATATCTGCAAAGTGCAATAAAGCAAAGGGAAATAAAACGAGGTATGCCTGTAGATATATCCAATAAATGAACAGATCTGGAAAAGGAGTTTATTACATTGTTTTGAGCACATTGATGGTTTCGGGCAGTTATACAAGGTTTGGAACCAAGCCTTGGTTTGTAATCCACTGTCTGACTTGCATTAATTATCTTTAAATGTACAAGTGTCAGTAAGTCAGCAACATGTAATCCATTGGTGATTTCCAATAAATACTAATGGAAAATGAAATAATGTTTAAGAGAGATTTTTCATAAATGCTGGCTATGCATCACAGAGTGCATTAGATCTAATCAGTTGCTGGAACCAGGGCACTGATTATGAAAATATATGCAAATAATGTTAATGTGGCCTAGAGATATTTTTCATTTTGGCAGTGATGATTTAAAAATGTTTTTCCCCTTTATATTAGGCTTTGTTTGCAATCTAATCAAGTGAGGAAAGTAATTTCCTTTGTAATTGATTTTATAATTAACAGAGATTTTATTTTAGGCAGTTTAACCCTTATTGCTGCAGATAGGTTATGGAATGTATTGTATCAGATTGAATTCATTACTCACTCATTGTACTGTGATGTAAAATATCTAGCTCTATATAAACACATAAAAACATAGTTGAAAGAGGAGTAGTAAAATTAATATAATTTTAATCTGTGTGTTAGTTTGTATAGTTCAATCCATATAAGTATTTCTTTCTAATGACACAGTGAGTCCACAAATCATCTTAATTACTGTTGGGATTATCACTCCTGACCACCAGGAGGAGGCAAAGAGCACCACAGCAAAAGCTGTTAAATACCACTCCCCCTACCCACAATCCCCAGTCATTCTCTTTACTTGTATCAGTTGCAAGGAGGGGTAAAGTTAGGTGTCTGATTCTTCAATCAAGAGTTTATTTTTTAAGCAGAGCAAGTTTGCCTTGGTTTTCTTTTGGGTTTAGCCGTAGTCCATGTCAGTCTCTTCAGTAGAGCAAGTAGTGGCATTTAAGTATTTTTGATCTTGTGGGGTATAATCCCCACTGGGCCTCCCAAGTAATTTCAGGCTGCCCTTGGTTTAAAGTTTGAGTAAGTTTACTCAGCCTTTTCTTTTCTTTCATGTAATTGGCAAGAGTCCATGAGCTAGTGACGTATGGGATATACAATCCTACCAGGAGGGGCAAAGTTTCCCAAACCTCAAAATGCCTATAAATACACCCCTCACCACACCCACAATTCAGTGTTTACAAACTTTGCCTACTATGGAGGTGGTGAAGTAAGTTTGTGCTAAGATTTCTACGTTGACATGCGCTTCTCAGCATTTTGAAGCCTGATTCCTCTCAGAGTACAGTGAATGTCAGAGGGACGTGGAGAGTATCACCTATTGAATGCAATGATTTTCCTAACAGGGGTCTTTTTCATAGGTTCTCTGTTATGGGTCATAGAGATTCATCTCCTACCTCCCTTTTCAGATCGACAATATACTCTCATATACCATTACCTCTACTGATAACTGTTCAGTACTGGTTTGGCTATCTGCTATATGTGGATGGGTGTCTTTTTGGTAAGTATGTTTTTATTACTTAAGACACCTCAGCTATGGTTTGGCACTTTATGCATTTATATAAAGTTCAAAATATATGTATTCTACTTATATTTGCCATGAGTCAGGTTCATGTATTTCCTTTTTGCAGACTGTCAGTTTCATATTTGGGGAAAGTTAATATTAAGAAATATTTTTCTTACCTGGGGTTTAGTCTTTTTTTCAATTGACTACTTTGTTTCAAATTGCGGGCTGACTTAGGCTCACGGGAGCGCCAAATGCTACACTTTATTGCGTCATTCTTGGCACGAGAATTTTTTGGCGCAAAAGGCACGTCCGTTGACGCAAGATCGTCATTTCCGGCATCGTAATTGCCGCAGAGGTTCACACAGGGTTGTGTCATTAATGACACAAGTGTGTCATTTCCAGACATGGTTGGCACCAAAAAAATTTCCAGTTACGTTGTGCGTCATACATGGTGCTAAATTTTTTCATTTTTTATTTGCCCCATTGCTTTTGACTCTTGCCTTTTCTATGTCAGAGGGCTATGCTATTTGCATTTTTTTCCCATTCCTGAAACTGTCATATAAGGAAATTGACAACATATTGCTTTATATGTTGTTTTTTATTTTACATTTTGCAAGATGTCTCAATCTGATCCTGCCACAGAAGTATATGTTGGAACTTTGCTGCTTGATGTCGGTTCTACTAAAGCTAAGTGCATTATATTTCTGAATGTCATTGTATGATAAACTTTTTACATGCAGATATTGTATCCATCAGTTAATAGTACATTTCCTGTTGTTGTTCCTTCAACTTTTAATGTACATGTTATACCTATGAAATTTAAAGAATTTGTTTCTGATTCTATTCAGAAGGCTTTGTCTGCTATTCTGCCTTCTAATTAATATAAAGGTTTTTTAAAACTTCTCATAAGGTTGATGAAATTTCAAATGACCGACAATATAATGAATTATCCTCTTCTGATGAGGATCTATCTGATTCAGAAGATCTTTCCTCAGATATTGACAATAATAAATCTACTTATTTCTTTAAAATTAAGTATTTTCGTTCTTTGTTAAAGAAGTGTTAATTATTTTGGATATCATGGAAACTAGTCCTCTTGATATTAGAACTAGTAAATTCTGTTTTTAAACCTCCTGTGGTTGCTCCCGAGGTTTTTTCCGTTCCTGATGCTATTTCTCTTATGATTTCTAAGGAATGGAATTAGCCGGGTACTTATTTTATTCCTTCTTCAAGGTTTTAAAAAATTGTATCCTTTTACCAGCAATTTCTATAGAATTTTGGGAAAAGATCCTCAACTTGTTGGGGCTATTTCTACTCTTGCTGAACGTACCTCTATTCCTATGGAAGATAGTATTTAAGTTCTTTTAGATAGGAGACTTATATCTTATCTAAGGAAAGCTTAATTTATATTTAGGTCGTCTCAGGCTTGCATTTTCTTTGGCTGATGTTGCAGCTGCATCAATTTTTTTGTTGGAGATTTAGCACAACAAGAATTGGTTTCTGATTTATCTAGTATTGTTCGCTTTCTGCAACATACTAATCAGTTCTGATGCCATTTTTTATATCATCAAGATTGATGTTAGATCTATGTCTTTAGCTATTTTTAGCTACAAGAGTTTTGAGGCTTAAATCTTGGAATGCTGATATGACTTTTTAAGTCTAGATTGCTATCTCTTCTTTCCAAGGTAATAAGAGACCTAAGGGTAAATATTAGGCTTCTAAATCGTTTTCGTTCTTTTTTTCAAATAAGGAACAAAAACCTAATCCTTCCCTATGGAATCTGTTTCCAATTGGAAACCTTCTTTAAATAAAATAAATCCAACCCATTTAAGAAACCAAAAACCCAGCCCCTAAGTCCGCATGAAGGTTCGACTCTCATTCCAGCTCAGCTGGTAGGGGGCAGATTAAGGTTTTTTTCAAGAATGTTTTGGATAATTCGGTCCAAATCAATGGTTTCAGAGTATTGTCTCTCAGGGGTTTCTGAGTGAATCCTCCTGTGAGAAGATTTTTTTTCTCTCACGTATCCCAGCAAATCCAGTTAAAGCTCAGGCTTTCCTGAAGTGTGTTTCAGACCTGACGTTTCAGGGGTAGTCATGCCAGTTCCTTTTCAGGGACAAGGTCTGGAATTTTTATTCAAATCTATTCATTGTCTCAAAGAAGGAATTTTCAATCAGACCGATTCTGGATCTGAAAATTTTGAATCGTTATGTAAGAGTACCAATTTTCAAATGGTGACTTTAAGGATTGTTCTGCCTTTTATTCAGCAAGGACATTTTAGGTCCATAATGGATTGCAGGATGTATATCTTCATATTCAGATTAATTCAGATCATTATCAGTTTCTGAGATTCTCTTTTCTAGTCAAGCGTTACCAATTCGTTGCTTTTCCATTTTTGGATTAGCAACCGCTCAAAGAATCTTTTTTGGTGCCCTGCTTTATGGAAACCAGAGAGCAGGGTATTGCAGTGTTTCCTTATTTGGACGATATTTTGGAATTAGCTCAGTCCTTCCGTTCTGCAGAATCTCACACTAATCAACTAGTGTTGTTTTTTGGAAACATGGTTGGAGGATCAATTTACCAAAAAGTTTTTTGATTCCTCAGACAAGGGTCACCTTTTTAGGTTTCCAGATAGATTAAGTGTCCATGACTCTGTTTCTAACAGACAAGAGACGTTTGAAAGTGGTTGCAGCCTGTCGGCACCTTCAGTCTCAGTCATTCCCTTCAGTGGTTATGTGCATGGAAAATTTAGGTCTCATGACTGCAGCATTGGACGTATTTCCCTTTGCCCGTTATCACATGAAACCTCTCCAGCTTTGTTTGCTGAATCCATGGTGCAGGGATTATATCACAATTAATATCCTGAAATCCCAATGTTTGACACTTTCTGATGTGGTGGTAAATAACCAGCGTTTAGTTCAAGGGGCTTCTTTGTTTGGCTAACCTGGACTATGATCTCTACAGATGCAAGTATTTCAGGTTGGGGAGCTGTTTGGGGATCTCTGACAGCACAAGGGGTTTTGAAAATCTCAAGAGGCAAGATTACCAATCAATATTTTAGATCTCCGTGCTATTCTCAGAGCTCTTCAGTTTTGGCATTTGTTGAAGAGAGAACTGTTCATTTATTTTCTAACAGACAATATCACATACAGTGGCATTTGTCAATCAGCAGGGTGGGACTCACAGTCCACAAGCTATGAAGAAGTTTCTTGGATACTTGCTTGGGCGGAATCCAGCTCCTGTCTAATTTCTGCGGTGCATATCCCAGGTATAGACATTGAGAGGCGGATTATCTCAGCTGTCAGTCTTTATATCCTAGGGAGTGGTTCCTCCATCCAGATGTGTTTTCTCAGATTGTTCAAGATATGGGGTCTTCCACAGATAGATCTGATGGCCTCTCATCTAAACATGAGACTTCCCAGATGCCTGTCCAGGTTCAGGGATTTTCAGGCGGAAGCAGTGGGTGCGCTGACACTTCCTTGGTGTTATCAACCTGCTTATATTTTCCTGCCTCTAGTTCTTCTTCCAAGAGTGATTTCCAGAATCATCATGGAACAATCGTTTGTGTTGCTGGTGGCTACAGCACGGCCCCACAGGTTTTGGTATGCGTATCTTGTTCAGATGTCCAGTTGCCAACCTTGGCCACTTCTGTTAAGGCCGGACCTACTGTCTCAAGGTCCGTTTTTCCATTAGGATCTCAAATCATTAAATTTGAAGGTATGGAAATTGAACGCTTAGTGTTAAGTCATAGAGGTTTCTCTGACTCAGTGATCAATACTATGTTAAAAGCTCGTAAATCTGTCTCTAGAAAGATTTATTATCGAGTTTGGAAGACCTACATTTTATGGTGTTCTCATAAATTCTCTTGGCATTGTTTTAGAGTTGTAAGAATTTTACAGTTTCTTCAGGATGGTTTGGATAAGGTTTTGTCTGCAAGTTCCTTGAAGGGACAAATCTCTGCTCTTTCTGTTTTATTCACAGAAAGATTGCTAAACCTGATATTCACTGGTTTGTACAGGCTTTAGTTGGTATTTAAGCCTGTCATTAAATCAATCTCTCCTCCTTGGAATCTTAATTTGGTTTTGAAGGCTTTACAGGCTCCTCCATATTGAGCCTATGCATTCTTTGGACATCTAACTACTTTCTTGGAAAGTATTGTTCCTTTTGGCCATCTCTTCTGCTAGAAGAGTTTCTGAGCTATCTGCTCTTTCTTGTGAATCTCCTTTTCTGATATTTTCATCAGGATAAGGTGGTTTTGCGGACTTCATTTCAATTTTTTCCTAAGGTTGTGAATTCTAACAACATTAGTAGAGAAATTGTTGTTCCTTCCTTGTGTCCTAATCTTAAGGATTCTTTGGAAAGATCTTTACATTACATGAAAGAAAACATAATTTATGTAAGAACTTACCTGATAAATTCATTTCTTTCATATTGGCAAGAGTCCATGAGGCCCACCCTTTTTATGGTGGTTATGATTTTTTTGTATAAAGCACAATTATTTCCAGATTCCTCTGTTGATGCTTTTTATTCCTTTCTTTATCACCCCACTACTTGGCTATTCATTAAACTGAATTGTGGGTGTGGTGAGGGGTGTATTTATAGGCATTTTGAGGTTTGGGAAACTTTGCCCCTCCTGGTAGGATTGTATATCCCATACGTCACTAGCTCATGGACTCTTGCCAATATGAAAGAAATGAATTTATCAGGTAAGTTCTTACATAAATTATGTTTTTTTCCACAGGTCCATGTGAGGTAGGAAGCCCCTCTCATACTAAGTGAGCTGTCCTGCTGCCGAACATATTTTTTAGGTAAGTGCCTATTTCTTTCCCTGTTTTGATATAGGAGAATTTGGCACTTTGACAGTTAATTCTGTCTAAATATACAATCAGCCTTCTAGGTTAACAGTTTATTGTATGGCAGTTTTGCAGGCACTGGGGATGTTTGACTCAGTTTATTATGTTTTCACTTTGGTGTACATGATTTTTGTTTGTGTATTAATGGCTACTGGGAGGTTTGTTAGGCCACACCCACAATAGGCGGGCTTATCTCAGATAGCAAGGGCATTTTTGGTGCCCTTTTAGCTGTTTCCTGTTGTTCCTGAATGCTGCAGCTCTGTTGCATAGCTCCTCAGAGGTGGTTCAGCATTCTCTCCGGTGCAGTTGTATGGGGGTCCGGATCATTTTCTGACTTTGTTTCCGGCAGCAAGGAGGTCAGGTAGGAATCTTAGCAGAGCTTGCTGAGGTGTGGAGGTTGCCTGTTGTTTTTTGGGGGCTGTTGCTCTGTTTATATTTAAGTTTGTCTGAATTTCAGGGACTATAATGTTTGTGTCTCTTTTTGCATTCATTTTGTGAAAAATTGTTGCTGCAAGATTTATTGTGCAGTTTATTTAAGGATTTTCTAGTTTTAAAAAAAAGTCTGTTTAAAATTTAAAGGGACAGTAACGTTTTTTGTTTCATTAAAATTCTGATTTGAACTTAGAATTTTTTATTGATTAATGTTTTTTCCTTTGGAATAAGATGGACCAAGAGACCCTGCAATCTGTTGCTTGTTTTCTATGTTTAAATACTAATGTTGAGCCTCCTATCCCTTTTTGTTCCTCTTGTATTGAGAGAACATTACATTACAAGGTTAGACTTTTTGATTCTGAGCCTTCATTGTCTAGGGTGGATGTTGTTCAGGAGTCTCCTGTTTAGGCTAATCCACAGCTTTCTCCTCATACGTCCCTCATCTTCTGCAGTGCCCTGTGTTTCGTCTCAGATTGTTTTTTCCTTGCAGGATATGGCTACCCATATATCCTCTGCAGTATCTGAGGCTTTGTCTGTTTTTCCTATGGTACCGGGGAAGTATAAGGTTTCTGATTCTGTTGCAATTGTGTCTAGTGTTTCTTCTCATAAGTCTGAGGAGGAAGATACTTCAGTAGCATCTGAGGGTGAGATCTCGGACTCTGATAGTGTAAATCCTTCTTCTGAACCTGAGGTTGTTTCCTTTAGGTTTAAGCTGGAGCACCTTTGTTACTCAAGGAGGTTTTGGCTACCTTGGATGACTCGGAGGCGTCAGTCATAGTTATTCCTAAGAAATCTAGTAAACTTAATATGTTTTTTGATGTCCCTTCCTTGGTGGAAGTTTTTCCTATACCAGATCATGTTTCAGATATTATTGCACGAGAATGGGAGAAGCCTGGGATTCCTTTTTCCCCTTCTCCAATTTTTAGGAAGATGTTTCCTATTGCTGATTCTATTAAGGAATCTTGGAAGATGGTTCCTAATGTGGAGGGAGCAGTTTCCACTCTGACCAAGAGGACCACTATTCCTATTAAGGACAGCTTTTCCTTTAAAGATCCTATGGATAAGAAGTTGGAAGCTTTGCTTAAAAAGACCTCTAAGGCTAAGCTTTTGTCTATTCCTTACAAGAATAAGACCTTGTTTGGGCCAGGTTTGGCTGAGATTATTTCTGATATTACGGGAGTTAAGGGGCATTCTCTTCCTCAGGATAAAAGAAATAAACAGAAGGGTCGGCAGAGAAATTTCCTTTCTTTTCGTAAGTTCTCTGATAAATCTAACGCTTCTTCTTCCAAGCAGGAACAATCTTGGGAGTCAAATCAGTCTTGGAATAAGGGGAAGCAGTCCAGGAAGCCTGTTGCTGACTCAAAATCAGCATGAAGAGTCTGCCCCCAATCTGGGAATGGATCTTGTGTGGGGCAGACTCTTTCTTCGCTCAAGATTGGGTTCGAGATGTTCAGGATCCCTGGGCAGGTTTCTTCTCTCCAGGTTATCAGTAAGCCAGATAAAAGGAGAGGCGTTCTTACGTTGTGTTCAGAATATTTCCAACATGGGAGTGATAGTTCCTGTTCCAGTTCAGGAACAGGGTCTGGGTTTTTATTCCAATCTCTTCGTCATTCTCAAAAAGGAGGGAACTTTCAGACCAATTTTAGATCTCAAGAGTGTAAACAAGTTTCTCAGGGATCCATCTTACAAGATGGAAACTATTTGTTCTATTCTTCCTTTGGTTCAGGAAGGTCAGTTCATGACCACAGTGGATCTAAAGGATGCGTATCTGCATATTCCCATTCACAGGGATCATCACAGGTTCCTAAGATTTGCATTTTTAGACAAGCATTTTCAGTTTATAGCTCTTCCTTTTGGTCTGGACTGGCAACAGCTCCCAGAATTTTTTCAAAGGTCCTAGGAGCATTGTTGGCAGTGCTTCAATTGAATGGTGTTGCAGTGGCTCCTTATTTGGATGACATTCCTCCCATACAGAGTTGTTGTTGTCTTTTCTGCACTCCCACGGTTGGAAGGTGAATTTAGGAAAAAGTTCCTTGATTCTGGCTACAAGAGTGGTATTTTTGGGGACCATTATAGATTCTCTAGAGTTGAAAATTTTTCTGACAGAAGCAAGAAAGTCAAAGATTTTCAATACGTGTCTTGCTCTTCAGTCCCTTCCTCGGCTGTCAGTGGCTCAGTGCATGGAGGTTATTGGTCTGATGGTTTCAGTCATGGACATCATTCCATTTGCTTGGTTCCATTTCAGACCTCTGCAGTTATGCTTGCTCAGGCAGTGGAATGGGGATTATGCGGATCTATCTCCAAAGATTGTTCTAGATCAGATGTCCACAGATTCTCTTCCATGGTGGTTGTCTCAGGATCCTCTCTCTCAGGGAATTTGCTTTTGCAGACCTGCCTGGGTGATTGTAACCACGGATGCCAGTTTGCTGGGCTGGGGTGGTGTCTGGGGTTCATTCAGGGCTCAGGGTCTATGGACTCGGGAGGAGTCAATTCTTCCAATAAATGTTTTGGAATGGAGAGCAATTTCCAATGCTCTTTAAGCCTGGCCTCAGCTAGCTTCAACCCAGTTTATCAGGTTTCAGTCAGACAACATAACGTCAGTGGCTTACATTCATCATCAAGGGGGAACTCGAAGTTCCTTGGCCATGACAGAGATAGCCAAGATTATTCAGTGGGCATTCACAACTGTTGTCTGTCTGCTATCCATATTCCAGGGGTCGACAATTGGGAAGCGGATTTTCTGAGCAGACTTTTCATCCGGGGGAGTGGGAACTTCATCCAGAGGTATTTTTCAGCTTGATTCTCAGTTGGGGGCAGCTGGAGTTGGATCTCATGGCATCTCGTCACAATGACAAGCTCCCAAGGTACGGGTCGAGGTCAAAGGATCCTCAGGCTGTTCTGATAGATGCTCTGACTGTTTCTTGTTCTTTCAGTCTGGCATATGTGCTCCCTTTGTTTGCTCTTCTTCCTCGGGTCATTGCTCGGGTCAAACAAGAGAGGGCATTGGTGATTCTCATTGCACTGGCGTGGCCTTGCAGAATCTGGTTTGCAGATCTGATGGAGATGTCTTCCCTTCTACCTTGACATCTTCCATTAAGGAAGGACCTGCTTCTGCAGGGTCCCTTCCTTCATCCAAATCTCATTTCTCTGATGCTGACTGCTTGGAGATTGAACGCTTAATTCTTTCTAAGCGTGGTTTTTCTGAGTCAGTCATTGAGACTATGATTCAGGCTTGTAAGCCTGTGACTAGGAAGATTTATTATAAGATTTGGCGTAATATTTGTATTAGTATGAATCCAAAGGCTACTCGTGGAGTAGAGTTAGGATTCCTAGGATTTTGTCTTTTCTCCAGGAGGGTTTGGAGAAAGGTTTATCTGCTAGTACCCTGAAGGGTCAAATTTCTGCATTATCTATTTTATTGCACAAGCGCCTGGTGGATGTGCCATTCTTTTTGTCAGGCCTTGGTTAGAATGTGGCCCGTGTTTAAGTCTACTACTCCACCTTGGAGTCTTAATTTAGTTCTTAGAGTCCCTCAACAGGCTCCATTTGAACCTATGCATTCTTTGGATATTAAGATATTATCTTGGAAGGTTTTGTTTCTGGTGGCTATTTCTTTGGCTCTAAGAGTTTCAGAGCTTTCAGCCTTACAGTATGAATCACCTTTCCTTATTTTTCAATTTTGCATACTTTTTCTAAATTTTACAAATTTGATATTTTTGCTTCAGCAGAGGCTTCTTGTGGGAGAAAGGTTCTTCAAGCAGTGGTGCCTTCTGTTTAGGTTAACTGTCTTGTCCCTCCCTTATCATCCGTGTCCTCTAGCTTGAGTATTGGTTCCCAAAAGTAATTAAGATGATCCGTGTACTCACAGTGTCATTAGAAAGAAAACATAATTTGTTCTTACCTGATAAATGTATTTATTTCTTGACATGGTGAGTCCACGGCTTGCCCTGTTTTTCAGACAGTTTGCTTTTCTATAAACTTCAGGCACCTCTGCACCTTAGATTACTTCCTTTCTCCTTTCCCTTTGGTTGAATGACTGGGGATTGTGAGTAGGGGGGTTGGTATTTAACAGCTTTTGCTGTGGTTCTCTTTGCCTCCTCCTGCTGGTCAGGAGTGAGATTCCCAACAGTTATTAAGATGATCCGTGGACTCACCGTGTCAAGAAATAAATAAATTTATCAGGTAAGAATAAATTATGTTTTTATCAATGGGTTGTCAAATGTCTTATGTTAGAGATTTTTTGTGCATTAGAAATGTTGTTTACATGAATTACAAGATATCCAAAACATGTTTAAGGTTCATGTATAATTCTGCAGCTGCAAAAACATATATGTGAATGTTTATTTTTTATTATCTTTTTATTAAGTTGCCTTGTTTTACATACAGCAAGCAAATAACAAGCAAAATAAGCATCATATATATCAGAGTTATGAGAGGGAGGATTCTTCTTTGACTTTGGTAGTATCTTTTCAAGAAAACCCATTTATAGGGGTTTCAGGCTCGCCGGAAACACGTTATGAAGCAGCGGTCTAAAGACCGCTGCTCATTAACCTGTCCACCTGCTTTGAGACAGCCTGCTCTGAGACAGACATCACCAGAAATCAATCCGATCGGGTTGATTGACAACCTCTGCTAGCAGCTGATTGGCCGCGAATCTGCAGGGGGCGGCATTGCACCAGCAGTTCACAAGAACTGCTGGTGCAATGATAAATGCAGAGAGTGTATGCTGTCAGCATTTTTTTGATGTGCAGTGGACATGATCCACAATATCGGATCATTTCCGCTCGGGCAATGATAATTCGTCCCCATAGTCTTTATTATCCCTGAGTTTGGAGTGTTTTTTATATAGTTTAACTGTATAGTTTTCTGGCGGTTTCTCGTTTGTAGATAAAGTAACATCCCTATAGTAAGGATTCCGCATGATAGAAAGTCATTATCATTTAGTTAGCTCTGTAGGTTGTCTTTACATATTATGCGAACAAGGCAACAAAGTCACATTTTCCATTTTTTTCCAAGAAAAGGGAAAATAAACAAATACAATAAAAAAAACAGTTAGTGACACGGGTTAGCAAGGAAGGAGATAGCTCTGGTGCAGAGAAGTAGATTTGGGTGTCATCAGGCATACAAATGATATTGGAAACCATGGGACTTTATTAGGGAACCTAGTGATGACGTGTAGATTGAGAAGAGAAGGGGAATGAGGACAGAGCCTTGCGGTACTCTGACAGAAAGTGGTGACGGGGCAGATGAGGCCCCAGAGAAGGCTACACTAAAGGTACGGTTTGACAGGTAGTTGTAGCAGGTATGTGTGTTGTTTAAGAGTTTGATTCAGCCAGAGGAGCTCAGATTTATTTTTGGTTAATCTGGTATCCTGAGATACCTCCAAATTCTTCTATGAGGGTCATAATTTTGGAGGTGTTAGTGTGAGGGTTGCTAATGTAGAGGATCATGTCTTCCACAAATAGTGAAAGGTCTAGCAACTATTTCCATATTTGCAAACAATTAGGCTTCTGATTTTAAGGGCTAAGGGTTCAATGGCAAAATCAAATAGGAGGGGGGATAGGGGGCATCCTTGGAGGGGAACCTTGTTTGTGTGGGAAGGAAGGAGATGTATTACCATTTATTAGAATGGATGCTGTAGGGGCTGCATAAATAGCCTTAATGGCTGTAATAATTTGGCCATGGAACCCTCATTTCTCTAGTACCATGCATAGGTGGTCCCAAAGTACCTTTTTGTAGGCCTTTTCTGTGTCTAACAGGAGCAAGCACGCTTCTGGTATTTTTTTTAGTCTACCTTCTTTACGCATTTTCCCGTAATATGAAAGGACCAATTGCAATTTGCGCATGTTACAAACTGATGATCTATGTTGCACAAAACCTGTTTGGTCTGGGTGGATGAGGGATGGTAGTATGGGGGCCACAATCTTTTCGCTAGGATTTGGTAAAGATCTTGTAGTCTGTGTTGAGGAGTTAGATGGGTCAGTAGGAGCTGTAGAACAGGGGATCTCTGCATGGTTTCTGTATAATGGTTAGGGTGGCTTCTGTAAATTTTTGGGATATTTATCACCTTTCATGATATTGGATAGATTTACTAGTGTATCTCTGACATGGAGAATTATGTATAATTCACTGGGCATACCGTAAGGACCAGAAGTTTTTTTCCATAGGGAGGTTTTGATAACATTTTGGACCTCTTTTAATGGGATGGGTGCATTTAAAGTGGTTATCTGGTCCTCAGTCAATTTGGGTATGTGTGAACCTTCCCAGAAATTACGCTTTTGGTGCATCATCTATGGGTTTATCCCTAGAGTTCCCTATGGTAGTTACAAAACGCTTTTTGAATATTGCCTTCAATCGTAACCGTCTTGTCTTTATCCTTAACAGCCAAGATTGTGGTGTGTTTCCGTGAGAGTTTAGTGATATTTGCTAGGTATTTGCCAGTACAGTTTCTGAATCTTTAAAATTTGGCTTGGGAGTGTGTTAGGGAGTACAGTGATTTCTGCATGAGAAACAAATCTCTATTTGATTTGGCTTCTTTATATTTGAGTCTATTGGTGTCTGTGGGATATCGTAAATATTTATTGTATGCGCTTTTCATTTGTTTAAAGAGTAAACCTTCCCTAGACTTATTCTTTTCATTCAGTCCTGCCGCATAGGATGTGATCACTCCACGGAGAACCGCCTTGGCCATTTCCCAAAAAAGGAGTGGGTTAGCTAAGTGTTGGGAGTTGACTGTTAAGTCTGCCATTGTTGGGTTAGGTATCTATATACGTTAAGGTCGTTATATAATGAATTTGGGAATCTCCATCTCAAGGTGGATGAGGTATATTTGGCTGTTTAGAGTTTAGGAGATATGGGGGCATGGTCTGAGAGGGTGACAGGTTTTTTTTTGGCGTCTCTAACCTTAGGGCTAAGTTTTGAGAAGATGAGGAACATGTCTATATGTAAGAGTGTATCTTTAGATGTTGAGAGGCAGGTGTAGTCTCTAGTGTCTGGATTGCTTTCCATCCAGATATGTTTTAGGTGTAATGTATTAATGAATTTACCAAGGAGTCTAGAGTTCTTTTTGTGGTATGTTGGTTTAGAGGTTGGTCTCTTGTCTGTGGGTTTTTAAACCTATCTGCTGGTATCTGTGGGGCTATGTTCAGGTTGCAGCCTATGATGAGGGAGTCCCCTTGGATACCTATAAATTCTTTTTGTACACTACCACTAGTACTACTGGGAGGTCTTCAACAACTATGTGAACAATAATAAAATTGCCCTCTGGATCACTTCTCTGTTTAGTTAATTTAGGTTTTTACAAAACAGAATGGCCACTCCCTGTAGCCTACGTACCTCGTATGTTGTGTGTAATACCTCTGCCACCCACATTTTTTTCAATTTCTGGTGTTCGTGTGTATTTAGGTACATCTCCTCAAGTATCGCTATGTCAACTCTTTGTGCTTTAAAATAGTTTAAGATGGCTTTTCTTTTTAAGGGAGATGTAATACCTCTCACATTCCATGCCATGCTCTTGATCGTCTGTTCAGTCATGGGGTAAGGTGGGATGTGGAGGATGTGTGAGTGTGCATAGTAAGATGTGGTGTCAGAAGTGCAGTAAGACTTACATAAGGGGCAAGCGAAGCCCCTACCATAGTGACATCTGTGTGGGTTAGATATGCTGGGGTGTCCCAGGGGTTGGAGTATTGGACAATCTGTTTTCTAAGGAATAGGAGAGATATGTTAGTAAAACATAAGAGTCATATAATACAAAAAAAAACAATAACATTCAAACAACAACTATTGAAAAAACCTTGTAAGGAGGGTATACATCCTCTCTTCATATTATCTATGTATCTAGTTCCCTTCCACAGAGGTGAAGGGAGTCTTGGCTGCTTAAATCATAATTATATAGGTTACTTCCCTTGTTTGGTAGAAAGCAGCTGGATCTGCTGCCTGGCCGTAGTGGGGTCCTTTTCTTTCCCTTCAGGTATTTTTATCTTTTGCTGATGATCTGTTTTCTTCTTCTTTTTTGGCGAGGTATACTTGCAGATGTTTGGGTGAGTCAAAAAATTTGGCTCCTCGCAATGTCTCTTTAGCCTAGCTGGAAAATACAGCGCAACTGAATTCCCTTGTCCAATAGTTGTTTGCAATATGGGGAGAACTCATTTCACTTTTTGGATATCTCTGCTGAGTAGTCTTGAAACAAAAAGAAATGTTTGCCTTCATATTCCAGGGCTGGTGACTGTCGGTATGCTCTTAGGAGCTGTATCTTATCTTTAAAATTCAAGTATTTAAACATTACTTGTCATGGTGGTCCATTTAGGCGGATTTGGCACCCTGGCAACCCAACTCTATGCGCTCTTTCTACCTCATAAGGAGGGTCATCTTCTGGTATCTTTAATAAGCGAGGCAATATGTGTTCAGCAAAATTAATAAGAGCAGTGTTAGGTATGAATTCAGTCAGGCCTACAATCCGCAGGTTATTTCTTCATGACCTGTTTTCTAGGTTATTCACACTAATCGTGAATTCTTGCTGTCTATCCTCTACGTCCAACAGCCTTTGTTCTGCTTGTGATAATCTTGCATTGAACTATTTGAATTCTGAGTTTAGAGAGTCTACACCTGTCTGGAGTCTTTCAATTTTTTTTGTAAGAAAAGAGCCAACAACTGTGCAAAAATTGGGTGGGTGTCTTGGAGTTCTTGGTTGTCAGTTTCCTGGAGTACTGACTCTGGGCCAGCTATCTCAGTGTGGTGTTTAGATTTCCTGTCCCCGTGCTTCTGTCTATGCAACATTTTTTAGTTTATGTAGCATAGTATTTAAGCATACAAGACAGTGAAATTCAGGAGCTTTAAGTGGAAGGGGAGTCAGGGTTTGTGTAAGAAAATTGTTGCGCCACTCTAGCTCTAGCTGTTGCTAGGGACGCGGCTCCTGCTGTCTGCTCGTTGCCTAGGAGTGATTCGGCTCCTCTCTGTGTGCGGCAGTGATGTCATCGCCGCACGCTTCCCCATTCAGAAGCCAGTCAGGATCTCCTGTGGTGCGAATCCGGCACTTATGTAAGTAACTTCAGTCCTACCTATCACTGCCCAAGTATAGGTATTACGTATTCTCCTGGGCATTATTGATTCTTATGCTGGACTGTTATATTGTTGCTGACCCTTGTTTGTCTGACCACTCTGCCTGTTTACCCTTTAACTGCTGGATTGATCTACCGCTGCTGACCTCTGCTTGTCTGACCACACTGCCTGTTAACCCCTATTGCTCTGGATTGCCTTACTGTTGCCAAACCCTTCCTGCCTGACCAACCTAGTGGTCTACCTTTGGGCTGACTTACTATTGCCAAACCCTGTGTGCCTGACCAACCTAGTGGTCTGCCTCTGGGCTGACTTACTATTGCCAAACCCTGCCTGCCTGACCATCCTAGTTGTTTGCCTCTGGACTGCCTTGCTGTTTCCAGGTCCTGCCTATCTGACCTTTCTGGTGGTTTGCCCCTGAACTACCTTTCTCTGGTTTCCTGCCTGTTGCCAACGAGGACTGTCCTGCCTGTGGTGAGTGCTGCTTACCCCATCTTGCAAACCTTCTCTGCTCTGGGATATTCCATATCATTACGGCTCGACGCCGGGATAACAAGACTACTGGCCGAGTTCGATCTGATAGAGGAGTATCCCAGGAGCATTACAAAAATAGTAGACTGTACTTTTGCAGAGTGTAAATTTTAACGCTCACCAGCAAATATATGGTCAATCAGCCAGACAGTTACAGCCATGTGGTCAGTAAATCTGCAGCTGTTTCAGGTTTACACTTGTTACATAAGAATAAACGCTGTGGTGGGGTGGGGGGAGTATATTTCAGACATCTACATATTTCTATCAGCTCTTATAGTAGGATAGAGACATCTATGATCCTTTATTTGGTGGACTGTAATAGTTAAGTGGGGGATGCAGGTTGTGGAGGATGTGCCCTTTCAGTAGGGTCTTGTAAATAACGTGGTCTGGACACTGTTATTCAATGGGAATAAGACTCAGAATGCATTAAAGTTCTTGGTTAGGGTATAGGGAGTTCACTCACCACTTCAGAGTTACTTCTGAGAGTCTGCGGTGTTCACGTGCCTGTACTAAGGTGGTGATGTCCAGGGTCCCAACATTTAAAAGCCGCTTGTCCCAGGGTGTAGCGTGAGATGATTTGGGGGCTTCGACGTGGAGATTGCGCCCTTAATGTAGGGATCATTTGCGCAGTGTGTCATAGTTACCACTACTACTGCTGCCTGGTCACAGCCTTCCTGTTTGGCTTTCTCCGGCAATGGAGGTGAATTGTTCTGCCTCCAGCTGCACAATCTGGTAGTCTCATTGTCCTGGTACACTCTTGCACCTAGGGGTGTTTGCTGGGCTAGGTAAACAGCAGTGATTAAGCGATTTTTTGGAGCTTTGTAACGGAGCTCCTCTTTTGTGCTGCCGATATTTCAGCTATGACAACCTGTAGCAGAGAATAGTTATAAAGTTCTGAGTAAGATGCTGTTGTAGTAATTAGAGAGTGATTATAACCAAATGCATACTTGTAATTTAGAATAAATTCAGAGTTTGTTAAGTAGCAGTGTCGAGGAAACAAAATGGATTTATATGGATACTTGTGATTAGATGATTTTAAGCATAGCTAAAAGGAAAGGCTGTAGTTTTGAAAATGCTGGTAAAATCCATGCTGGAACAGTCACAGACCTCTGTTCTGGGACAAAACGTTAAAGCTAATGCCATGCACAATAGGCCTGAGATGATTTAAAAAGAGGCTGAGCAAATCAGGTGCATGAATGATTCATTAATTTGGCAGGTAAGTTGAATGCAGATACTCCGATATGTGTTGTGCTCACAGCGCTTGAAGGACCTATAGCTCCTATCTAAAGCGGGCCCCCACTACCCACAGAGGGAATACTATCAGGAAAGGTTATAGAGAGGAGCGCCAGTTAAGTCAAGGTCTGATGTGTGTGTGTGTGAGTGGTGTGTTCACACTAGAGCGATAGAAACCCTTATGGGTTTATTTGTAAATTGTAATAAATTGTGTTATATTACATATCTCACATCCATCTTCTAGGTGTCTCACTACCACATAAGCATCCACATCATACATAAAAATAAACCCCCACCATAAGGGTTTCTATCGCTCTAGTGTGAACACACCACTCACACACACACACATCAGACCTTGACTTAACTGGCGCTCCTCTCTATAACCTTTCCTGATAGTATTCCCTCTGTGGGTAGTGGGGGCCCGCTTTAGATAGGAGCTATAGGTCCTTCAAGCGCTGTGAGCACAACACATATCGGAGTATCTGCATTCAACTTACCTGCCAAATTAATGAATCATTCATGCACCTGATTTGCTCAGCCTCTTTTTAAATCATCTCAGGCCTATTGTGCATGGCATTAGCTTTAACGTTTTGTCCCAGAACAGAGGTCTGTGACTGTTCCAGCATGGATTTTACCAGCATTTTCAAAACTACAGCCTTTCCTTTTAGCTATGCTTAAAATCATCTAATCACAAGTATCCATATAAATCCATTTTGTTTCCTCGACACTGCTACTTAACAAACTCTGAATTTATTCTAAATTACAAGTATGCATTTGGTTATAATCACTCTCTAATTACTACAACAGCATCTTACTCAGAACTTTATAACTATTCTCTGCTACAGGTTGTCATAGCTGAAATATCCTCCTTCAAATATGTTAATATATTTAGAACTCTGCATCTATGTGTTCAGTTAAACAGCTTTCCTGTGATTCTCCAATATATGCACAAACAGTATTTAATGCCTTAAACTTGCAACTTGTCTATCACCTTTGGCAGGTAAGTTGAATGCAGATACTCCGATATGTGTTGTGCTCACAGTGCTTGAAGGACCTATAGCTCCTATCTAAAGCGGGCCCCCACTACCCACAGAGGGAATACTATCAGGAAAGGTTATAGAGAGGAGCGCCAGTTAAGTCAAGGTCTGATGTGTGTGTGTGTGAGTGGTGTGTTCACACTAGAGCGATAGAAACCCTTATGGGTTTATTTGTAAATTGTAATAAATTGTGTTATATTACATATCTCACATCCATCTTCTAGGTGTCTCACTACCACATAAGCATCCACATCATACATAAAAATAAACCCCCACCATAAGGGATTCTATCGCTCTAGTGTGAACACACCACTCACACACACACACATCAGACCTTGACTTAACTGGCGCTCCTCTCTATAACCTTTCCTGAATGCAGATACTCCCCAAACAGTATGATTGCCAGTAGCAGGGAAGGCAGTCTTAAAGGGACAGTGATATCAGGCAGGGGGATATGTTACAACTGAATATGAATTGTTTCACAAAATGTATTATAGTCTTTAGATAAATTTGTAGCATTTAAGAACTTATCAATAACTCCAACATAGGTCCCTCAAAGTAATGAAGGCTGTACTTAGGTATGTTATATTTATGGGCCTTGTTATGTCTAGTCCCCTTTCCCTTTGAGTTACACTGGGGTGTGGGGCCTGCTCCATGCAAACATCCAATTTGAGCTTTAGTGTAAATGTGGAACAAGATAATCTCTCCCTCCAATAATAGTGTGTGTACAGTATATGTATGTGTTTGTTTATGTGTGTATATATGGGGGAAATTGAAGACCGCAGTAAGTATTTAATGATTGCAACATGTTAACCAATAACATTGAAGCATTGTACTGTCTGAAGACAGGTGGACCTATGTGCTGTTGCTGTCAGCCAAAATGCATAAGATTCTTACGGTCCTTGGTCTATGCTATGTTTTTATGTTCTGCTGTATGGTTTTTACATGGGCAAAGAAAATTATTGATGTACATCAATTTTAACCTTTCTCATGATCCTGCAACAACTGTTGATCCAAAAAAACTAAGGAAAAACATCCTAAGGTGGAGAATCATTTGTTGGAAGAAATGCCCGGAGCATTATTCAAGGAAAAAGGCACTTTGATTGAGAAAAGTGCATTGGAAGAAACATCCCGATATCTTATGCTGTTATTCCTACATAATTGCATCAAAGAGTTCACTGAAACATAATGTAAGCAGATACATACAGTAGCAATTACATTTTTTAGTTGCAAAGTATATGAGCTGATGTTAATCTTTGTTTCGTATATATTGTATTAATACACTGAGCGACTGTTAAAAGGACTTTGGAATTTTTAATCTATGTTTTAAAATTGGTTTCAAAGTAAATGTAAAGTTTAATGAATCAGTGCCCGGTTTTTAAAAATACTATTAAAAACAGGGGCACTTTCATTCATTAAACTTTACATTGCAGCGTTTTTTTAAATACTTGCCTTTTTCTTTATGAAACCCAGACCGGCAAACCTTCGCCCGTGGCTCCTCTGTACTTACCACAGCAATGATGAAACCAGCTTCCTCCAATCATTGCATGGCCTCACGAGATGGATGCTCCAGGGTGCACGCCATGATTGGAGGAAGCCGGTTTTGTCATTGCTTGAGGTAAGGAAAGCAGCAGGAGGATGGATCACCAAGTCTGGCTTTCATAAAGAAAAAGGTAAGTATTTAAAAAAAAAAAGGTTCCAATGTAAAGTTGAATGAATGTGCCCCTGTTTTTAAAAGTATTTTTAAAAACCGGGCACTCATTCATTCAACTTTACATTCACTTTAAGTGCTGTAATAAATAGAAATTACTGCTGAAGGAGTTATGTGAGTGCCAATTTATGAGCTATAAGGGGATCCAGCACATATGAGTAGACTTCCTTTGGACTACATTGGAAATTCTATTATGTTGCAGTCAGTGTTCCCTCTAATGCCAGATTTTGGGAGTGGCCCAGCAGTGAAACCGTTAATTAGTGAACCACACCCTACAGTTAGCAAACACAACACAGTTGCCTTATTAACTGTTTCAGTGCTGGGCCGCTAACAAAAAATGGCCTGGTTGCAGTATAACGCTTGCTTTTTGACCCCTTTTCTAATTCTCATTTGGAGGAGAAAAGAAATTTAAATAAGAAGTTCATGTTTACCAATTAGTATACACGACTATCTTTTTTTTTTACAGAAAATAGTCACCTAGATTACGAGTTTTGCTGAACAAAGGGCCATTTCAGCGTTAAAATAGCAATGCACCAATTACGAGTCTTGTCGGTATACTGTATCGCAAGCCTTTTAGCCTGTAAAGCAACGTCAGTCCCGCATTCAAAAAAATGACGTTTTTGCATGGGATTTCCATAGCGCTGCCATTACAAGTTTTGCGGTGAGGCTAAAAAGCTTGCGTTACAAGCTATACCAACACGATCCGTTCCGCAGTCTAAGACCAGTAGTTATGAGGTTTACGCAACAAAACTGTTACACAAAACTCATAACTAAAGTGTTACAAAGTACACTAGCATCCATAAACTACCTATTAACCCCTCAACCGAGGCCCTCCCGCATTGCAAACACTATATTAAAGTTATTAACCCTTATTCCGCCACTCCCCGACATCGTCACCACTATACTAAAGTTATTAACCCCCATTCCCCCACACCCCAACATTGCCCACACTGTAATAGATATTAACTACTATTCCGCCACTCCCCAACATCCCCGCCACTAAATAAAAATATTAACCCCTAAACCCCTGGCCTCTCACATCACTGCTACTAAATAAACCTATTAATCCCCAAACAGACAGCCCCCCACATTGCAAAACACTAAATTATACTATCAACCCTTAAAACTAACAACCCCCTAACTTTAAATTAAAATTACAAGATCCCTATCTTAAAATAAATAAAAACTTACCTGGGAAATTAAAAAAACCTAAGTTTAAACTATAAATTAAGCTAACATTACTATTATACTAAAATTAAAATAACTATCAATTAAATAATTTAAATTACTCATTAAAAAAACTAACACTACTAACAAAAAAAAATCTACAGTTACATAAAATAAAAAATACAAAATTTACGAAAAATAAAAAAATACTAAATTACGAAAAATAACAAACGAAATTATCCAAAATAAAAAATAACACCTAATCTAATAACCCTATCAAAATAAAAAAAATAAAAAATTTATAAAACCCTAGCCTACAATAAGCTACCAATAGCCCTTAAAAGGGCATTTTGTAGGGCATTGCCCTAAAGAAATCGGCTCTTTTCCCTGAAAAAATGCAAAGACCCCCCCAACAGTAAAACCCACCACCCAACCAACCCCCCCAAAATAAAAAACCTAACTCTAAAAAAAACCAAAGCTACCCATTGTCCTTAAAAATTGCACTTGTATGGGCATTTCCCTTAAAAGGGCATTCAGCTCTTTTAAGACAAGCCCAAACCCTAATCTAAAAAAAAAAAACACCCAAAAAAAGTTAAAAATAAACCATACACTAACCTCATCCAAGCGGCGAGAAGTCTTCATCCATCCAGGCGACGTCTTCTCTCTTCATCCAGGGGGCATCTTCTATCTTCATCCTGGCAGCGCGGAGCGGCTCCATCCTGAAAACAGAGGTTTAGTTAATAACTTTATTTAGTGGTGGCAATGTCGGGAAGCGGCCGAATAGGGCTTAATATCTTTATTATAGTGTGGGCGATGTTGGGGTGCGGGGGAATAGGGGTTAATAACTTTAGTATAGTGGCGGTGAGATTGGGAGTAGCAGAATAGGGGTTAAAAGATTTATTTTGGTGGTGGCGATGTTGGGAGTGGCAGATTAGGGGTAAATAACATTATGTAGGTGTCGGCGATAGCAGACACTTTCACCATAGACATCAGTGGGGAGAGAGTGTTAGAAAAAAAAACTAACACCTGCGATCGCGTAATGAAAAGCTCCATAGCGCAACCCCATTGATCTCTATGGGGAAAGTGTGCACGAGAACATCAAAGGAACGCTTGTATTTTGTGCAGCATTTTGTGCGCCACCATATCACACGCACAAGGCGGCTTTTGTTGCGTTCGTTTTACACCCTTTATAGCGCAAAACATGTAATCTAGGTGAGTGTTTTTAATTTTTGTTTTATTCATATTTTTGATGGAATTAATTAATTGTTATGATTTGTGATCACATTTTTCATTTTATCTTGAAAGTTGCTTATATGAGCCCTGTATATATTTGTATAATGTAATCATAGCCCCACAAATACTACACTTTTCCAATGCAATTAATTGCAACCTTTGTCAGCCATTCTTCATATTTTTATTATTAATATTAAACACATAGGTCTAGATTACAAGTGAAGCACAATTAATAGTACAATGTGCACTATCCATATTGGCACCCAGCGCTAAGGATAGCACACAATTAGGGTATTACAAGTGAATGGTAAAAAAAGATTAACCAGAGAATATTAAAGGGACATGAAACCAGATTTTTTTCTTTCATGATTCAGATAGAGAATACAATTTTCCAATTTACTTCTATATTCTAATTTGCTTAATTCTTTTGGAATCCTTTTATGAAGAAGCACCAATGCACTACTGGGTACTAACTAAATGCATTGAGTGAGCCAATAACACAAGGCATGTATCTGCAGTCACCAACCAGCAGCTCCTGAGTCTACCTAGGTAAACGTTTCAATAAAGGATACGAAAAGAACACAACAAATTTACATACTCTTACTGAATCATTAAAGAAAAAAATTGGGATGTATGTCCCTTTAAGGCAGCTGACATTTTTAGCCCATCCTTTTCTTTTGATGAATAGCACAGGGTGTGCTCTCATGCCTCACTTTGCAAATGGTGGGTTATGTGTTGTGGTCAAGCGCACAATACATAATTGCACAGGAAAATGTAGCCATCTTAGATACCTGAATTTTTAACCCCTTAGTGACCAGACCATTTTTCACTTTTCTTACAGTTTAGGATCAGGGCTGTTTTACATTTCTGCGGTGTTTGTGTTTAGCTGTAATTTTCCTCTTACTCATTTACTGTACCCACACATATTATATACCGTTTTTCTCGCCATTACATTGACTTTCTAAAGATAACATTTTTTTATCATATCATTTACTATATATATATATTGTTACGGTTGCCTCTAGGCTGGCTGGAAGTTGGACCGTAGAAAAGGATGCTCCTAGCGCTCACCAAAGGATCATCAGCACTGTAAACACCATAGACTACTGCGTAGCCACCATAAGTAATGCAGACTCTACGAAACACCGCTGCTGGGCTGGTATCTCGCCGTCTGCTCTGCACCCCCTGGACCTACGACCAGGCTCCAGTAGGTGAACATCTTCCTTCTGTAGCGTGAAGCAGGATCAGGAACAAGAGCTCTTACAAGAGCTCAGTAGCTAAGGGAGTATGAAGAGCATAGCAATCCCTGTAGTGATTATAGCTGTCCCCTACAAACATGAGTCAAGGCTGCTAGTTAGAGGGTCAGAAAAGGTCTGATGTGCTGGAACACACAGCCTGCTTTTTATTGAGGTTACATGCAAAAAAAGGACACTCTCAGGGGGAGGCATAAAATCCCCAATCACACATTTGATACATTTAGATAGAGAGACAACGCCCTTTGACAGGCCATAGTAGAATTACATTTCTTCAGCAGATAACAAGTTACACACAAGAAAACAATGCAGTCCATCTTATCACTAGCAGTCTGATTAGACAATGGGAATGTTTATCACTAAACTTAATTAGAGCTGATGCCAGCAAACTTGCATTTAAAAAGTAGCTTCTTGAAGCTGAACAAAGTTAACTCTTTAGTTCTGACCGAAGGGTCTGTCACATAGCACTTAATGGCACACAATGAAAACGAATGCTTTTGTAACAGTGCTCCCTTTCTGTGGAACACTCTGCCTGTGTGGTACTTGGTTCAGTAAGCCCTATTTACTGAACCAAGTGGGAGAAAGCAAGGGACAAGTTATTTTACAGGTCTGGGGGCATAGTCTTAAAGGGGCATTGTTCACCAAAGTCACAATATGTCCCCAGACGGTTCTTAAAGGGCCATACACACCCAATAAAAGTTAATACATTTTCAGGGGCACAATCTTCCAGGGGCCATAGTCATGAGGAAGGAGGCTGGCAAATAGGCTTCTCCATAATCCAGGGAAGCAGGGCAATTTTCCATTTAAAGGGCCAGTTACAAATAGCAATTTGTAACATATCTCCCCTTTTGGAGGGAGACTAACCAGGCACCTGACCTTCTGTCGGTCAGTGCCTAAGTTAGTCTCGCAACCCACCCACAAATAAACATTAGCAGCAAAGTAGCCCCCCCCCACAATAAGTAGTACTGGCCTGTAGGTTCCAGGTTGTAGGATGAAAGTGTAGCATCCTCGGCCTTCCTGGCGCAGCTGGGCAAATAGCTGGTGGTACTTGGGGGGCAGAGGCCAGCGGCACTCTGCTCTGGTGCCAGCGCTTCTGCTGGGGTGAGGGGTTTGCAGGCCAGTCCTGTAACAAGGGGGTCTGTAGGGCAGAGGCCAGCAGCGCTTTGTCCTGATGCCAGCTCTTCTGCTGGGGGAATTGGGGCATAGTCCTGCCCGGTGGCAAAGGGAACGTGGGGGTCAGTGGGGGTTAACATCTCCACTGTTAACCCTGGGCCCAAGTTAGGAGTTAGCTGGGGAGGGGGAGATTGGCTTACCTCCTCCTCCTGATACTCCGGCGGCCGTTGGGAAGAGAGGTCGATGCTCTCTGCTCACTGTGGAACATGCTGCGGCTGGGGAGAGAGACCGGTTGTCTCCTCTCCCTTGAAGGCACACTCCGGCTGGGGAGGGAGGTCGATGCTCTCCCCTCCCTGTAGCTGGGTCTGTCGCTGGGGATCTGGGCTGCCTGCCCAGCATCCCTGTAGGACCGGTAGAGAGACTGCGGTCCCATCTCCACCTGCCTGCTGGGGGTCCTCCCAGGACCAGTCTATGAGGCCTGCTGCCTCGGGTATCTCTGGTTGGGGTTGGGGAAGGAGACCGGTTGTCTCTTCCCTCTGCCCGGTATACTGCCGCTGGGGAGGGAGGTCGCTGCTCTCCTCTCCCTGTAACTCACTTTCTCACTGGAGACCAGGTGTCCATACCCTCAAACTCCACAGTTGGCGCTCAAAGGCTCGTGCCGCTTCGTTCTCAGTATCCAATTCCCAGATGATTCGACTGACTACCTCCTGCGCAGGGTCTGGACCATATCGGACTAGCCGCCTCTTTACCTCTGGAACGAAATCAGCGCCCTCATTGCGACGGATCCGGTTGAGGTGCTCTTCACAGGGTTCTGACCAGTGTCTTGTCAGCTCCATGCTGCTGTAGGTAGGGACGCTGCACAGTGGCTAGCGTTGCCCTCAATAACTCTCCTACGATACCAGTGCTGTTGGGGTGCTGCTCCTTGCGCTAGGACGCCATCCCACCGCTGCCGCCAAATGTTACGGTTGCCTCCAGGCTGGCTGGAAGTTGGACCGTAGAAAAGGATGCTCCTAGCTCTTACCAAAGGATCATCAGCACCGTAGACACCATAGACTACTGCGTAGCCACCATAAGTAATGCAGACTCTATGAACCACCGCTGCTGGGCTGGTATCTCGCCGTCTGCTCTGCGCCCTGGACCTACGACCAGGCTCCAGTAGGTGAACCTCTTCCTTCTGTAGCGTGTAGGATCAGGAACAAGAGCTCTTACAAGATCTCAGTAGCTAAAGGAGTATGAAGAGCATAGCAATCCCTGTAGTGATTATAGCTGTCCCCTACAAACATGAGTTAAGGCTGCAAGTTAGAGGGTCAGAAAAGGTCTGATGTGCTGGAACACACAGCCTGCTTTTTATTGAGGTTACATGCAAAAAAAGGACACTCTCAGGAGGAGGCATAAAATCCCCAATCACACATTTGATACATTTGGATAGAGAGACAACGCCCTTTGACAGGCCATAGTAGAATTACATTTCTTCAGCAGATAACAAGTTACACACAAGAAAACAATGCAGTCCATCTTATCACTAGCAGTCTGATTAGACAATGGGAATGTTTATCACTAAACTTAATTAGAGCTGATGCCAGCAGACTTGCATTTAGAAAGTAGCTTCTTGAAGCTGAACAAAGTTAACTCTTTAGTTCTGACCGAAGGGTCTGTCACATAGCACTTAATGGCACACAATGAAAACGAATGCTTTTGTAACAGTGCTCCCTTTCTGTGGAACACTCTGCCTGTGTGGTACTTGGTTCAGTAAGCCCTATTTACTGAACCAAGTGGGAGAAAGCCAGGGACAATTTATTTTACAGGTCTGGGGGCATAGTCTTAAAGGGGCATTGTTCACCAAAGTCACAATATGTCCCCAGACGGTTCTTAAAGGGCCATACACACCCAGTAAAAGTTAATACATTTTCAGGGGCACAATCTTCCAGGGGCCATAGTCATGAGGAAGGAGGCTGGCAAATAAGCTTCTCCATAATCCAGGGAAGTAGGGCAATTTTCCATTTAAAGGGCCAGTTACAAATAGCAGTTTGTAACATATATTTATATATATATATATTTATATATATATATATATATATATATATATATATATATGTATATGTATATATATATATATATATATATATAAAATATGATTGAAAAAAAAAAAAAAAAAACTTTTTCTAAATTTGACCCCCAAAATCTGTTACACATCTAGACCCACCAAAAAACAACCATGCTAAATAGTTTCTAAATTTTGTCATGAGTTTAGAAATACCCAATGTTTACATGTTCTTTGCTTTTTTGCAAGTTATAGGGCAATAAATACAAGTAGCACCAAACCATTTTTTTAAAAAAATTTAGCGATAGTTACATTGTAACACTGATATCTGTCAGGAATCCCTGAATAACCCTTCACATGCATATATTTTTTAGTAGACAACCCAAAGTATTGGTCTAGGCCCATTTTGGTATCTTTCATGCCACCATTTCACCGCCAAATGCGATCAAATAAAAAAGTTTTTCACAAACTTTAGGCTTCTCACTGAAATTATTTACAAACTGCTCGTGCAATTATGGCACAAATGGTTGTAAATACTTCTCTGGAATCCCCTTTGATCAGAAATAGCAGACATATATATGACTTTGGCATTGCTTTTTGGTAATTAGAAGGCCGCTAAATGCTGCTGCGCACCACACTTGTATTATGCCCAGCAGTGAAGAAGTTAATTAGGTAGCTTGTAGGGAGCATGTAGGGTTAATTTTAGCTTTAGTGTAGAGATCAGTCTCCCACCTGACACATCCCACCCCCTTATCCCTCCCTGACCCCTCTCAAACAACTCTCTTCGATCCCCCACCCCACAATTGTCCCTGCCATCTTAAGTACTGGCAGAAAGTCTGCCGGTACTAAAATAAAATTATTTTTTTTATTTATTTATTTTAAACTAGTCCTAAAGCCTGTTCACACAGGCCATTTTTTTTTGCAGTACAGCGGTTCCACTCCTTGCTCTCTCTCTCTCTCCCCCATCTCTTTTGCGCTCTCTCTCCCTCTCTCTTTTGAGCTCTCTCCCCCATATCTTTTGTACTCTCTCTCCCCCATATCTTTTGCACTCTCTCTCCCCCCTCACTTTTGAGCTCTCTCTCTCCCCCATCTCTTTTGCTCTCTCTCTCTCCCCCATCTCTTTTGCTCTCTCTCTCTCCCCCTCTTTTGAGCTCTCTCTTTCCCCCCCTCTTTTGAGCTCTCTCTTTCCCCCCTCTCTCTCTCCCCCCTCTCCTCTTTCTCTCTCCCCTCCTCTCTCTCTTCCCCTCTTTCTCTCCCCTCTCTCCCCTCTCTTTTGCTCTCTCTCTCCCCCTCTCTTTTGCGCTCTCTCCCCCCCTCTCATTTGCGCTCTCTCCCCCCTCTCATTTGCGCTCTCTCCCCCCCTCTCTTTTGTGCTCTCTCCCCCCTCTTTTTGCTCTCTCTCCCCCCTCTTTTTGCTCTCTCTCCCCCCTCTCTTTTGTGCTCTCTCCCCCCTCTTTTTGCTCTCTCTCCCCCCTCTTTTTGCTCTCTCTCCCCCCTCTTTTTGCTCTCTCTCCCCCCTCTCTTTTGTGCTCTCTCCCCCCTCTCCCACTCTCTTTTGTGCTCTCTCTCTCCCTCCTCTCTTTTGCGCTTTCTCCCCCCCTCTCTTTTGCGCTCTCTCCCCCCTCTCTTTTGTGCTCTCTCCCCCCTCTCTTTTGTGCTCTCTCCCCCCCTCTCTTTTGTGCTCTCTCCCCCCCTCTCTTTTGTGCTCTCTCCCCCCCTCTCTTTTGTGCTCTCTCCCCCCCTCTCTTTTGTGCTCTCTCCCCCCCCTCTCTTTTGTGCTCTCTCCCCCCTCTCTTTTGTGCTCTCTCCCCCCTCTCTTTGCGCTCTCTCCCCCTCTCTTTTGCTCTCTCTCGCTCTCTCTCTCCCCTATCTCTTTTGTGCTTTCTCTCCCTCTCTCTTTTGAGCTCTCTCTCTCCCCCCTCTTTTGCTCTCTCTCCCCCTCTCTTTTGTGCTCTCTCTCTCCCCCCTCTTTTGCTCTCTCTCTCTCTCCCTCTCTTTTGCGCTCTCTCTCTCCCCCCTCTCTTTTGCGCTCTCTCTCCCCCCTCTCTTTTGCGCTCTCTCTCCCCCCTCTCTTTTGCGCTCTCTCTCTCCCCTCTCTTTTGCGCTCTCTCTCCCTTCTCTTTTGCGCTCTCTCCCCCTCTTCATACTCTCTCCCCCTCTCTTTTGCTCTCTCTCTCCCCCATCTCTTTTGCGCTCTCTCTCCCCTCTCTTTTGAACTCTCTCCCCCTCTCTTTTGAGCTCTCTCCCCCTCTCTTTTGAGCTCTCTCCCCCTCTCTTTTGAGCTCTCTCTCTCTCCATCTCTTTTGCGCTCTCTCTCCCCCTCTCTTTTGAGCTCTCTCTCTCCCCCCTCTCTTTTGCGGTCTCTCTCCCCCTCTCTTTTGAGCTCTCTCTCCCACTCTCTTTTGAGCTCTCTCTCCCCTCTCATTTGCGCTCTCTCCCCCCTCTCTTCGCGCTCTCTCCCCCCTCTCTTTTGAGCTCTCTCTCTCCCCATCTCTTTTGCGCTCTCTCCCCCTCTCTTTTGAGCTCTCTCTCTCTTCCCTCTCTTTTGCTCTCTCCATCCCCCTCTCTTTTGAGCTCTCTCTCTCCCCCCTCTTTTGCGCTCTCTCTCTCCCCCCTCTTCTGTGCTCTCTCTCTCCCCCCTCTTTTGTGCTCTCTCTCTCCCCCCTCTCTTCACGCTCTCCCCCCTCTTTTGCTCTCTCTCTCCCCCATCTCTTTTGCGCTCTCTTTTGAGCTCTCTCTCCCCCCTCTTTTGCTCTCTCTCCCCCTCTCTTTTGTGCTCTCTCTCCCCCCTCTCTTTTGTGCTCTCTCTCCCCCCTCTCTTTTGTGCTCTCTCTCCCCCTCTTTTGCTCTCTCTCTCTCCCCCTCTCTTTTGCGCTCTCTCTCCCCTCTCTTTTGCGCTCTCTCTCCCCTCTCTTTTGCGCTCTCTCTCCCCTCTCTTTTGCGCTCTCTCCACCCTCTCTTTGCGCTCTCTCCCCCTCTCTTTTGCGCTCTCTCTCCCCCATCTCTTTTGCGCTCTCTCTCCCCCATCTCTTTTGCACTCTCTCTCCCCCATTTCTTTTGCACTCTCTCTCCCCCCCTCTCTTTTGCGCTCTCTCCCCCCTCTCTTTTGAGCTCTCTCTCCCCCCATCTCTTTTGCGCTCTTTCTCCCCATCTCTTTTGAGCTCTCTCTCTCCCCCCTCTCTTTTGCTCTCTCTCTCCCCCATCTCTTTTGCGCTCTCTTTTGAGCTCTCTCTCCACCCTCTTTTGCTCTTTCTCCACCCTCTCTTTTGTGCTCTCTCTCCCCCCTCTCTTTTGTGCTCTCACCCCCCCCTCTTTTGCTCTCTCTCTCTCCCACTCTCTTTTGCGCTCTCTCTCCCCTCTCTTTTGCGCTCTCTCCACCCTCTCTTTGCGCTCTCTCCCCCTCTCTTTTGCGCTCTCTCTCCCCCATCTCTTTTGCACTCTCTCTCCCCCATCTCTTTTGCACTCTCTCCCCCATCTCTTTTGCACTCTCTCTCCCCCCTCTCTTTTGCACTCTCTCTCCCCCCTCTCTTTTGAGCTCTCTCTCTCCCCCCTCTATTTTGAGCTCTCTCCCCCCCTCTCTTTTGCGCTCTCTCCCCCCTCTCTTTTGAGCTCTCTCTCCCCCCCCATCTCTTTTGCGCTCTTTCTCCCCCTCTCTTTTGAGCTCTATCTCTCCCCCCTCTCTTTTGCGCTCTCTCTCCCCTCTCTTTTGCGCTCTCTCCACCCTCTCTTTGTGCTCTCTCCACCTCTCTTTTGCGCTCTCTCTCCCCATCTCTTTTGCACTCTCTCTCCCCCATCTCTTTTGCACTCTCTCTCCCCCATCTCTTTTGCACTCTCTCTCCCCCCTCTCTTTTGCACTCTCTCTCCCCCCTCTCTTTTGAGCTCTCTCTCTCCCCTCTCTTTTGCGCTCTCTCCCCCCCATCTCTTTTGCGCTCTTTCTCCCCATCTCTTTTGAGCTCTCTCTTCCCCTCTATTTTGAGTTCTCTCTCTCTCCCCCTCTTTTGCGCTCTCTCCCCCTCTCTTCACGCTCTCTCCCCCCTCTCTTTTGCTCTCTCTCTTCCCCATCTCTTTTGCGCTTACTCTCTTTCTCTCCCCCCTCTTTTGCTCTCTCTCTCCCCTCTCTTTTGAGCTCGCACTCTCCCCCTCTCTTTTGAGCTCTCTCTCTCTCCCCATCTCGTTTGCGCTCTCTCTCCCCCTCTCTTTTGAGCTCTCTCTCTCCCCCCTCTCTTTTGCGGTCTCTCTCCCCCTCTCTTTTGAGCTCTCTCTCCCCCTCTCTTTTGAGCTCTCTCTCCCCTCTCTTTTGCGCTCTCTCCCCCCTCTCTTCGCGCTCTCTCCCCCTCTCTTTTGAGCTCTCTCTCCCCCATCTCTTTTGCGCTCTTTCTCCCCCTCTCTTTTGAGCTCTCTCTCTCCACCCTCTCTTTTGCGCTCTCCATCCCCCTCTCTTTTGAGCTCTCTCTCTCCCCCCTCTTTTGTGCTCTCTCTCTCCCCCCTCTCTTCACGCTCTCCCCCTTCTCTTCACGCTCTCCCCCTCTTTTCACGCTCTCCCCCTCTTTTGCTCTCTCTCTCCCCCATCTCTTTTGCGCTCTCTTTTGAGCTCTCTCTCCCCCCTCTTTTGCTCTCTCTCCCCCCTCTCTTTTGTGCTCTCTCTCCCCCCTCTTTTGCTCTCTCTCTCTCCCACTCTCTTTTGCGCTCTCTCTCCCCTCTCTTTTGCGCTCTCTCCCCCTCTCTTTTGTGCGCTCTCTCCCCCTCTCTTTTGTGCGCTCTCTCCCCCTCTCTTTTGCACTCTCTCTCCCCCATCTCTTTTGCACTCTCTCTCCCCCATCTCTTTTGCACTCTCTCTCCCCCATCTCTTTTGCACTCTCTCTCCCCCCTCTCTTTTGCGCTCTCTCTCTCCCCCCTCTCTTTTGCGCTCTCTCTCCCCCTCTCTTTTGAGCTTTCTCTCTCCCCTCTCTTTTGAGCTCTCTCTCTCCCCTCTCTTTTGCGCTCTCTCCCCCCCCTCTCTTTTGCGCTCTCTCCCCCCTCTCTTTTGAGCTCTCTCTCCCCCCCATCTCTTTTGCGCTCTGTCTCCCCATCCCTTTTGCGCTCTTTCTCCCCATCTCTTTTGAGCTCTCTCCCCCCTCTTTTTTGAGATCTCTCTCTCTCCCCCCTCTCTTTTGCACTCTCTCCCCCCTCTCTTTTGCACTCTCTCCCCCCCTCTCTTTTGCGCTCTCTCCCCCCTCTCTTTTGAGCTCTCTCTCCCCCCCCCCATCTCTTTTGCGCTCTTTCTCCCCCTCTCTTTTGAGCTCTATCTCTCCCCCCTCTCTTTTGCGCTCTCTCTCCCCTCTCTTTTGCGCTCTCTCCACCCTCTATTTGCGCTCTCTCCCCCTCTCTTTTGCGCTCTCTCTCCCCATCTCTTTTGCACTCTCTCTCCCCATCTCTTTTGCACTCTCTCTCCCCCATCTCTTTTGCACTCTCTCTCCCCCATCTCTTTTGCACTGTCTCTCCCCCATCTCTTTTGCACTCTCTCTCCCCCATCTCTTTTGCACTCTCTCTCCCCCATCTCTTTTGCACTCTCTCTCCCCCCTCTCTTTTGCACTCTCTCTCCCCCCTCTCTTTTGAGCTCTCTCTCTCCCCTCTCTTTTGCGCTCTCTCCCCCCCCTCTCTTTTGCGCTTTCTCCCCCCTCTCTTTTGAGCTCTCTCTCCCCCCCATCTCTTTTGCGCTCTTTCTCCCCATCTCTTTTGAGCTCTCTCTCTCCCCCCTCTCTTTTGTGCTCTCTCTTCCCCTCTATTTTGAGTTCTCTCTCTCTCCCCCTCTTTTGCGCTCTCTCCCCCTCTCTTCACGCTCTCTCCCCCCTCTCTTTTGCTCTCTCTCTTCCCCATCTCTTTTGCGCTTACTCTCTTTCTCTCCCCCCTCTTTTGCTCTCTCTCCCCCCTCTCTTTTGAGCTCGCACTCTCCCCCTCTCTTTTGAGCTCTCTCTCTCCCCCTCTCTTTTGAGCTCTCTCTCTCTCCCCATCTCGTTTGCGCTCTTTTTCCCCCTCTCTTTTGAGCTCTCTCTCTCCCCCCTCTCTTTTGCGGTCTCTCTCCCCCTCTCTTTTGAGCTCTCTCTCCCCCTCTCTTTTGAGCTCTCTCCCCCCTCTCTTTTGCGCTCTCTCCCCCCTCTCTTTTGCGCTCTCTCCCCCCTCTCTTCGCACTCTCTCCCGCTCTCTTTTGAGCTCTCTCTCCCCCATCTCTTTTGCGCTCTTTCTCCCCCTCTCTTTTGAGCTCTCTCTCTCCACCCTCTCTTTTGCGCTCTCCATCCCCCTCTCTTTTGAGCTCTCTCTCTCCCCCCTCTTTTGTGCTCTCTCTCTCCCCCCTCTCTTCACGCTCTCCCCCTTTTTTGCTCTCTCTCTCCCCCATCTCTTTTGCGCTCTCTCTCCCCCCTCTTTTGCTCTCTCTCCCCCCTCTCTTTTGTGCTCTCTCTCCCCCCTCTTTTGCTCTCTCTCTATCCCACTCTCTTTTGCGCTCTCTCCTCCTCTCTTTTGTGCGCTCTCTCCCCCTCTCTTTTGTGCGCTCTCTCCCCCTCTCTTTTGCACTCTCTCTCCCCCATCTCTTTTGCACTCTCTCTCCCCCCTCTCTTTTGAGCTCTCTCTCTCCCCCCTCTCTTTTGAGCTCTCTCTCTCCCCCCTCTCTTTTGCGCTCTCTCTCCCCCTCTCTTTTGAGCTTTCTCTCTCCCCTCTCTTTTGAGCTCTCTCTCTCCCCTCTCTTTTGCGCTCTCTCCCCCCCTCTCTTTTGCACTCTCTCCCCCCTCTCTTTTGAGCTCTCTCTCCCCCCCATCTCTTTTGCGCTCTGTCTCCCCATCCCTTTTGCGCTCTTTCTCCCCATCTCTTTTGAGCTCTCTCCCCCCTCTCTTTTTCGCTCTCTCTTCCCCTCTCTTTTGAGTTCTCTCTCTCTCCCCCCTCTCTTCGCACTCTCTACCCCCTCTCTTTTGCTCTCTCTCTCCCCCCTCTTTTGCTCTCTCTCCCCCCTCTCTTTTGTGCTCTCTCTCTCCCACTCTCTTTTGCGCTCTCTCTCCCCTCTCTTTTGCGCTCTCTCCACCCTCTCTTTGCGCTCTCTCCCCCTCTCTTTGCGCTCTCTCCCCCTCTCTTTTGCGCTCTCTCTCCCCCATCTCTTTTGCACTCTCTCTCCCCCCTCCCTCCTCTCTCTCTCCCCCCCTCCTCTCTCCCCCCTTCTCTCTCCGACCCTCCTCTCTCCGACCCTCCTCTCTCTCTCTCTCTCTCTCTCCCCTCCTCTGCTCTCTCTCCCCCTCCTCTGCTCTCTCTCCCCCTCCTCTCTCTCCCCCCCTCCTTTCTCTCCCCCCCCCCCTTCTTTCTCTCTCCCCCCCTCCTCTCACTCTCTCCCCTCTCTCTCTCTCCCCTTCTCTCTCTCTCCCCTTCTCTCTCTCTCCCCTTCTCTCTCTCTCCCCTTCTCTCTCTCTCCCCCCTCTCTCTCTCTTCCTCTCTCTCTCCCCCCTCTCTCTCTCCCCCCCTCTCTCTCCCCCCTCTCTCTCTCTTCCTCTCTCTCTCCCCCCTCTCTCTCTCCCCCCCTCTCTCTCCCCCCTATCCTCTCTCTCTCCCCCTTTACTCTCTTTCTCTCTCTCTCTCTCTCTCTCCCCCTCTCCTCTCTCTCTCTCTCTCTCTCTCTCTCCCCTCTCTTCTCTCTCCTCTCTCTCTCCCTCTCCCCCTCTCTCTCCCCCCTCTCTTTTGCGCTCTCTCTTCCCCTCTCTTTTGAGTTCTCTCTCTCTCCCCCCTCTCTTCGCACTCTCTCCCCCATCTCTTTTGCTCTCTCTCTCCCCCATCTCTTTTGCGCTTACTCTCTTTCTCTCCCCCCTCTTTTGCTCTCTCTCCCCCCTCTCTTTTGTGCTCTCTCTCCCCCCTCTCTTTCTCCCCCCTCTCTTTTGTGCTCTCTCTCTCCCCCTCTTTTGCTCTCTCCCACTCTCTTTTGCGCTCTTTCTCTCTCCCAATCTCTTTTGCGCTCTCTCTCTCTCCCCCTCTCTTTTGAGCTCTCTCTCTCCCCTCTCTTTTGCGCTCTCTCTCTCCCCTCTCTTTTGCGCTCTCTCCCCCTTCTCTTCGCATCCTCTTTTGCTCTCTCTCCCCCATCTCTTTTGCGCTCTCTCTCCCCCATTTCTTTTGCGCTCTCTCTCCCCCTCTCTTTTAAGGTCTCTCTCCCCTCTCTCTCCCCTCTCTCTCTCCCCCTCTCCTCTCTCTCTCCCCCTCTCCTCTCTCTCTCCCCCTCTCCTCTCTCTCTCCCCCTCTCCTCTCTCTCTCCCCCTCCTCTCTCTCTCCCCCTCCTCTCTCTCTCCCCCTCCTCTCTCTCTCCCCCCTCCTCTCTCTCTCCCCCCCCTCCTCTCTCTCTCCCCCCCTCCTCTCTCTCTCCCCCCCTCCTCTCTCCCCCTCCTCTCTCCAACCCTCCTCTCTCCGACCCTCCTCTCTCTCTCTCTCTCTCCCCTCCTCTGCTCTCTCTCCCCCTCCTCTCTCTCTCCCCCCCTCCTTTCTCTCTCCCCCCCTCCTTTCTCTCTCTCCCCCCTCTCTCTCCCCCTCTCTCTCCCCCTCTCTCTCCCCCTCTCTCTCCCCCTCTCTCTCTCCCCTTCTCTCTCTCTCCCCTTCTCTCTCTCTCCCCTTCTCTCTCTCTCCCCTTCTCTCTCTCCCCCCTCTCTCTCTCTTCCTCTCTCTGTCCCCCTCTCTCTCTCCCCCCTATCCTCTCTCTCTCCCCCTTTACTCTCTTTCTCTCTCTCTCTCCCCCTCTCCTCTCTCTCTCTCTCTCCCCTCTCTTCTCTCTCCTCTCTCTCCTCTCCACTCTCTTTCCCCCTATCCTCTCTCTATCTCCCCTCCTCTCTCTCTCCCTCTCCCCCTCTCTCTCCCCCCTCTCCTATCTCTCTCTCCCCCCTCTCCTCTCTCTCCCCCCTCTCCTCTCTCTCCCCCCCCTCTCTTCTCTCTCCCCCCCTCTTCCCCCCCTCTCCCCCCCCTCTTCCCCCCCTCTCCCCCCCTCCTCCCCCCCTCTCCCCCCCTCCTCTCCCCCCCTCCTCTCTCTCTCCCCCCCTCTCCTCTCTCCCCCCCTCTCCTCTCTCCCCCCCTCCTCTCTATCTCCCCCCCTCCTCTCTATCTCCCCCCTATCCTCTCTATCTCCCCCCTATCCTCTCTCTCTCCCCCTTCTCCTCTCTCTCTCCCCCTTCTCCTCTCTCCCCCCATCCTCTCACCCCCCATCCTCTCTCCCCCCATCCTCTCTCCCCCTTCTCCTCTCTCTCCCCCCCCATCCTCTCTCCCCCCTATTTTCTCTCTCTCCCCTTCTTCTCTCCCCGCTGCTCTCTCCTCCACCTCTCTCTCTCCCCTCCTCTCTCTCTCCCCCCCTCCTCCCCCCCTCTCCTCTCTCTCTCCCCCCCACTCCTCTCTCCCCCCGCTCTCCTCTCTCCCCCCCCACTCCTCTCTCTCCTCTCCTCTCTCTCCCCTCTCCTCTCTCTCCCCTCTCCTCTCTCTCTCCCCCCTCTCCTCTCTCTCCCCTCTCCTCTCTCTCTCCCCCCTCTCCTCTCTCTCTCCCCCTCTCCTCTCTCTCTCCCCCCTCTCCTCTCTCTCTCTCCCCCCTCTCCTCTCTCTCTCCCCCCTCTCCTCTCTCTCTCCCCCCTCTCTCCCCCCTCTCCTCTCTCTCTCCCCCCTCTCCTCTCTCTCTCCCCCCCTCTCCTCTCTCTCTCCCCCCCTCTCCTCTCTCTCTCCCCCCGCTCTCCTCTCTCTCTCTCCCCCCGCTCTCCTCTTTCTCTCCCCCCGCTCTCCTCTTTCTCTCCCCCCGCTCTCCTCTCTCTCTCCCCCCGCTCTCCTCTCTCTCTCCCCCCGCTCTCCTCTCTCTCTCCCCCCGCTCTCCTCTCTCTCTCCCCCCGCTCTTCTGTCTCTCTCCCCCCGCTCTCCTCTCTCTCTCTCCCCCCGTTCTCCTCTCTCTCTCCCCCGTTCTCCTCTCTCTCTCTCCCCCCTCTCCTCTCTCTCTCTCTCTCCCCCCCCTCTCCTCTCTCTCTCTCCCCCCGCTCTCCTCTCTCTCTCTCTCCCCCCGCTCTCCTCTCTCTCTCTCTCCCCCCGCTCTCCTCTCTCTCTCTCCCCCCGCTCTCCTCTCTCTCTCTCCCCCCGCTCTCCTCTCTCTCTCCCCCCGCTCTCCTCTCTCTCTCTCTCCCCCCGCTCTCCTCTCTCTCTCCCCCCTCTCTCTCTCTCCCCCCGTTCTCCTCTCTCTCTCCTCCCCTCTCCTCTCTCTCTCCCCCCGTTCTCCTCTCTCTCTCCTCCCCTCTCCTCTCTCTCTCCTCCCCTCTCCTCTCTCTCTCCCCCCTCTCCTCTCTCTCTCCCCCCTCTCCTCTCTCTCTCCCCCCTCTCCTCTCTCTCTCCCCCCTCTCCTCTCTCTCTATCTCCCGACCACGCCCCTTCACGCTTGGCCATGCCCCCTTCACGGCCATGCCCGACCAGGCCCCCTTCATGTCAGCCACGCCCCCACTCATGAAAGGCCACGCCCCCAGCTCATGCCCGGCCATCCATGCCCACTTCTGCCGCAGGCGGCAGATCAGCTAGAGACTGGAGCAGGACTCAAAGGCCAGGTGTGTTTGTCCTCATGCTGTCTCTACTGCGCATGACAGCTTCGGACAAACACACTTGGCCTTTTATATAATAGGATATATATTCTGCAGTATAGGATCCCGTACCTTACCAAAACAGCTCTCTAACCCTGGCCCCTCTACCTATTTGCAGCCATCTTGGGAACTAGCAGCTGTCTCTGCCAGTACCCATTTTGCCATAAAATTACCTTTTTTATTTAAAAAAAACCCCAATTTTTCTGTAGTGTAGCTACCGCTCCTCAATAACCTACCCCACCCCTCCCATATCCCAGGGCCACAGAATGGCTCTCTCTTCATCATTTGTTAAAAAAGTGTATTGCATGATGCCTCAATATCGAGGCATCGCTGCAATACCCTGAAAGCGATCATGATCGCTTCCACGGCTTGAAACCCCTGAGGGCGTACAGGGTACATCCTTGGTCATTAAGTGACAGTTTTTGTAGGACGTACAATGTACATCCTTGGTCGTTAAGGGGTTAAAGGGACAGTAAAGTAAAAATTTAATTTTCTTTTATTCTATTGGTATCCTATTGAAAAGCATACCTAGATAGGCTCAACAGCCGCATTGCACTCCTGGGAACTAGATGGTGATTGGTGGCTGCATATACATGTCTATTATTGGCTCACTTGACATGTTCAGCTAGCTCCCACATATATGTTAAACACATAGGTAAAACACTACTCACCATAGAGAACTGCTGGTTCAAAGCAGAAGCTAACCGCTAAGCCAATCAGCAATACTAGTTGCACAGCTAATTTGTGTGACTAGAGCTGCTGATTGGGTCAGTAGAAGGTTTTGCTCTGGGTCAACAATTCTTTCCGGATCCCGGACAGCACTTTATTTATATTTTTAACCCTTCAGTGCAGGTTAAACACATAGATTTGCAGGATAGATAGTGATAAAATGTTCTAACGAATGATAAGAAGTAACTCTTTCACTATAATGGCCCCTATAAATCAAAACACCTGTAATGTAATCTTTAAAGGTGTGAAAAAACCATTGTATTTATCATTTTCCTAGTTTCTATCCTTAATAAACAGAAACCGGTTTCTGGAGGCTTTCGATTAAAAGCTCATTTTCGGAGGAGACTTTTTAGCAGCCAAATTGTGATCGAAAAAACACATTGCCCTGAAGGCAGAAACCTCAATCTCAGGAGCAGATTTCAGAAAAATGGTGATTGACACCGTAACGTTTAAGTTTCATTAATTAAAGGGACATGAAACCCAATGTTTTTTCTAATCTACTTTTATTATCTAATTTGCTTCATTCTCTTGATATATTTTGCTGAAAAGCATATCTAGATAGTCTCAGTAGCTGCTGATTGGTTGCTGCACATAGATGCCTTGTGTGATTGGCTCACATATGTGCATTGCTATTTCTTCAACAAAGGATATCTAAAGAATGAAGCAAATTAGATAATAGAAGTATATTGGAATGTTGTTTAAAATTGTATTCTCTACTTGAATTATGATATAATTTTTTGGGGTTTAAAGTCGTGTGACGTAAATAACCCATTCTTCAGACAATAAAATACAGTGAAAAATGTAATTTATACTCACAAATGAGCTGCAAACACATGGTGACCCCTGCACATGTGAACGCCATTGAGGACAAGCACTTCCGGTTCAGCATATCACATGACACCTCACACCCCCAAGGTTGCCTTGGCAACATCATATACAAACAACGTAATGTGTTTCAATAGTGTAAAATGATCCCAGTGACAAGTGTATATGTATGATATTAAGAATGCATCTTAGGATCGATTTAAAAGCATATAGTGTTTAGATTCCAACTAAGGAGGATATAGGGAAAACGGCATTATTATTTTCTAAAAGTAATCAAAACTTATTACAGAAACCACAGTCTAATGTGGTGCTTATACTGAACACACACACTTTCAATGTATCGTACTTGTCTACATATAACGATCTTGTACCTTAGTCAGTATTCCAGACTTTGTCAGCAGTGATTTGCCAGTACTAAACGATTGTTTTTAATATGTGCCCAAAAATTATTATACTTCCAATAATCCATATGTTAAAGCAACAGCTACTATGAGACTTATACTCTGCAATTCCAGCTAAGACTTCATTCTGCTTTGTTGTCTCATACCAGTGGAGGCTCCTCCATAGAAGCGCAAGCACACGTGAACCCCCTAAACCCATTGAGAGAGAAAAAAAGAAGAAAAAAAAACTTTTTGGCTGAATAAATATAATTTTTCCAATAGCCTGCCTATTGCTGAAATTATATTTATTCATTCAAAAAGGTCCCAGTCTAGTTTTGTAATAAAAAAAATGAAAAAAAAGCCATTTTTACTTCTATCACACCGCACGTGCGATAGAAGTATAGGCTTCAAGTCCTCTGCACTTATTTCTAAGTGTCTGTTAGTGCCGCCCCCAATCCAACCCTATACCTTCTTAATCGCACATCTTTTGATGTGTGAGTGAGAAGAACCATAGCCTAAGCCTTTACTGTTGTGCTGACGAGACTCCTCCTCTCACATGTGCGTGATGACGTATACCCGGCCTCAACTGCCCACAGTCACTGTTCCCTCAAAGCAGGAGCTGGACTGTGTCTGTGAGGACACCAAAAGAGGTCTCCACTGTGGTGATGGCTGACAGACACAGAAGTCGGATTATCCAGCATCAGGGGGTGCCATCACAGCTAAAGCAATGTGTGACATGCTGTCTCAGTAGGTGACATCTCGGGCAGGGGCGCCATGATGATTGTGAGTAGCCGGTTGTTGAGGGCTCTTATTGTGCTATATTTGGGGATCCCAGCCACAGTGTCTTTTTCTGGAGATGAAGGAGGTAGAAAATGAAGCCAAACATTACCCAGGTTTGCTTACAAAATACTGCTCAGAAATTCTGATGTGTCCCTATATAGAAAATAACTGTACATATCATATAGTCCCTATAATCATAAAGCAAAAGAAGAAAAAAAGATTGCATATTTTATCCAAACATATTTTAATATTTAACTATATATAAAAAAGAAATATAAACACGTCATGAGAAAATAAATAGTTCCACAAAAAAAACAATCATTCTTGAGTAGTCAAATAAGAAATATATAAATAATTAGAAGAATAAAATTAACTGCAAATTGCAGGACAATAAGCAAAATTAAAGTGACACTTTTTTTTTATTCTATTGCATTTAAGAAATAGTACTTTAAAATATGTGATTTTTTATTTTATTATTATTTATTGAATTTATTTTTGGAAAAAATATACTTCTATACTGAGTGAAAAAACGAATGTGTTTGTCTTTATGCTTGCAAGACATGCATCCCTATGTTAAGGTTTTTTGTTTTTATCACACACACACATATTTAAACAACACTCAGGGCTTGAAATTTCCCCCCAGACAAATAAGAAATTACATTCGGCCAGATGCAGCGCTGGTATTACGGGTTTTTGCAAACCCAGCGTTAAAAGGCAAGAAGTGAGCGCTGAGCAAAATTGTGCTCCTTACCGCACTTCAATACCAGTGCTGCTTAAATCAGCGGTGAGCTGGTCGTACGTGCTGTGCACTATTTCCCCATAGGAATCAACGGGGAGAGTCGGCTGAGAAAAACTCTAACAAAAAGGCAGCGTAAAACTCAGTAACGCAGCCCCATTGATTCCTATGGGGAAATAAAAGTTATGTTTACACCTAACACCCTAACATGAACCCGAGTCAAAACACCCCTAATCTTACACTTATTAACCCCTAATCTGCCGCCCCCAACATCGCCAACACCTACATTATACTTATTAACACCTAATCTGCCGCTACGGACACCGCCGCCACCTACATTATATGTATTAACCCCTAATCAGCTGCCCCCAACATCGCCGACACCTACATTATATTTATTAGCCCCTAATCTGCTGCCCCCAATGTCGCCACAACCTACCTTCACTTATTAACCCCTAATCTGCCGCACCAAATGTCGCCGCCCCTATACTAAATGTATTAACCCCTACACCTGTCTAACCCTAACACTCCCTAACTTAAATATAATTACAATAAATCTTAATAAAAATTACTATTATTACCTAATTAATTTCTATTTAAAACTAAATACTTACCTATAAAATAAACCCTAAGCTGGCTACAATATAAATAATAGTTGCATTGTAGCTATCTTAGGGTTTATTTTTATTTTACAGGCAGGTTTGCATTTATTTTAACTAGGTACAATAGTTATTAAATAGTTATTAACTATTTAATAACCACCTAGCTAAAATACATACAAACGTACCTGTAAAATAAAACCTAACCTAAGTTACAATAACACCTAACCTAACCCTACAATTAAATAAATTAACTAAATTAAAAACAATTAAATAAATTAAATTAGCTAAAGTACAAAAAAACAAACTCTAAATTACAGAAAATAATAAACAAATTACAAGATCTTTAAACTAATTACACCTAATCTAATAGCTCTATCAAAATAAAAAAAGCCCCCCCCCCAAAATTAAAAAAACCCTAGCCTAAACTAAACTATCAATAGCCCTTAAAATGGCCTTTTGTGGGGCATTGACCCAAAGTAGTCAGCTCTTTTACCTGTAAAAAAAATACAAACAACCCCCCCAACAGTAAAACCCACCACCCTCACAACCAAATAAAATACTATCTAAAAAAAACCTAAGCTCCCCATTGCCCTGAAAAGAGCATTTGGATGGGCATTACCCTTAAAAGGGCAGTTAGCTCTTTTGCGGCCCAAACCCTAATCTAAAAAATAAAACCCACCCAATACACCCTTAAAAAAAAAAACCAACACTAACCCCCTGAAGATCGACTTACTGTTCTGAAGACCGGACATCCATCCTCAAGGAAGCGGCAGAAGTCTTCATCCAACCAGGCCGAAGTCCTCAACGAAGCCGGGAGAAGTCTTCATCCAAGCCAGGCGAAGTGGTCCTCCAGATGGGCAGAAGTCTTCATCCAGACGGCATCTTCTATCTTCATCCATCCAACGCGGAGTGGCTCCATCTTCAAGACCTCCGACGCGGAGCATCCTCTTCATCCGGAGTCTTCTTACTGAATGATGGTTCCTTCAGCCAATCGGAATTAAGGTAGAAAAAATCTTATTGGCTGAAGCAATCAGCCAATAGGATTGAGGTTCAATCCTATTGGCTGTTCCAATCAGCCAATAGAATGTGAGCTCAATCCTATTGGCTGATTGGGCGTAAAAAAGCAGCGTTAGGACCTCTTAACGCTGCTTTTTTACCTTAACGCACAACTCGTAAAATTGTTTTTGTTTTTTTTGGCTTTCACATTTTTTTCTGCTCCTTAGCAGATGGTTGTATTGAGAGACCTGGAGTTGCATAGAATTGAGTATTTTTTTTTTCTTTAACGTACAGATGGCAATATTTATGCATTTTTGGAAATATATACTATCCACTGGTTAAAACTTTGTGATATCTCACCTTTAGTTTTTTTAAACTTCAAAATAAAGCCAAGTGGTTTTAGGAGTTAATTCACATTTAAACTTCAATCTTATTAAATTCCAATATAATGTAAATAATTAATATATAGATAGATATACTGTATATCTATCCATATATATATATATACTGTATGTATAGTGCAAGAGAGACAGGGCAAAATGGAGTCGGAGCAAGTGAGAGGAGAGGCAGTATTGTGAACCCCCATTTAAATAACACATGAGTCACCACTGTCTCATACTCAAATATGGATTCTGCAGCTTTTCTTAAATTCAAGTGTAAATTCTGCAACATATTCAGAGCTCAAAGACACTATGTATAATGTCAATGACAAAAGTAAGAGACATCTAAGGAGGATACACAGATCTATGCCAGACGACCAGTCATTGCACAGAACTATGCATCATGCTGATAAAATCTGTCTGTGAGGACAGAAAGGTGCCCTACCAGATTTTTCAAATATAATTTTATAAGGAAATCATAAAAAACATTGCCATTCAAGCATAGTATTCAAGCCTTTCAGGGCCAAAGTGTCCAGTGTATGGATCCATCTGGATTCCAATCTGAGTAATATTTTGTCCCTGTTTCCACCTTTTTAGGGGTGGCACATGATCTATGATCATAGTCTTGAGTTGTGAGACAGTGTCCATTCACCAGGAAATGCCTGGCAAAAGGTTGGTCTGATTCTCCATCTTTTAAGGCTGCTCTTCTAGATGAAAAATGATTGGCCATCTGTACAGTTACACTCATAATAACACCATCTAATAAAAATTATTCAAAAAAATATTGCACAAAAAAAGTTATAAGGGCTCAAAGATATGAGGTCTCAGGTGTTATAAAAAAAAAGCAGGCAAAGGGCTTTAACATATATACATGTCTAAAAATTGTATATGTGCGTGTGTATATACATATGTATTTATTTATTTCCTAAAATATGGAGAGTCCACAACGTCATTCAATTACTAGTGGGAATATCACTCCTGGCCAGCAGGAGGAGGCAAAGAGTACCACAGCAAAGCTGTTAAGTGTCACTCCCCTACCCATAATCCCCAGTCATTTTATTTGCCTCTGTCAATGGAAGAGGTGAGGTTTGGTTTCTGAAGAAATTAATTCCATGTTCGGGTACTTTTCCCTGCAAGCAAGGATTAGAGTCCACGTCAATCTCTTCAGTAGAGTAGTGGTGACTTTTAAGCAGTTAGGATGTTGTATGGTAGTCCTTGCTTTGTTTCCTAACACATTGCTGCCCATGGTACAGAAAGCCAGAGTTGGTTACTCTGTTCTTTCTTTTTCTACAGGTATCTGTAAGGAGTATGTGTCCTTTCACGCATTGTGAGCTGCCTTCCTGCTGGACAGCTAGACTGCAGGTAAGTGCTTTTGTCTTCTAGGTCTTGGAGACTTGCACTTCAGAAAAATATTTCATTTGCAGTAGATGGGGACTTTTAAAAAACCTTTATACAGTATTCTCATTGGCAGTGGGCAGGCACATTATGTATGTTGAGACTAGGGGTTGATCTTCCCTTTATTGGGATGTTTTTTTTCTTTCGGCTAATGTTTTATACAGGGATTTATGTATAAACTTAAAGGGACAGTAAACACCAGAATTATTGTTGTTTAAAAAGGTAGATAATCCCTTTATTACCCATTCCCCAATTTTGCATAGCCAACACAGTTATAATAATATACTTTTTACCTCTGTTATTACCTTGTATATATGGCTCTGCAAACTGCCCCTTTATTTCAGTTCTTTTGACAGACTTGCATTTTTAGCCAATCAGTGCTTGCTGTTAGGAGCTTCATGTGCCTGAGCTCAATGTTATCTATATGAAACACATGAACTAACGCCCTCTAGTGGTGAAAAACTGTCAAAATGCATTCAGATTAGAGGTGGCCTTCAAGGTCTAAGAAATTAGCATATATACTTCCTAGATTTAGCTTTCAACTAAGAATACCAAGAGAACATAGCAAAATAAAAGTAAATTGGAAAGTTGTTTAAAATTACATGCCCTGAAAATTACATGCTGTGGGTTCCGGAGGAGGAGCACAGGTGTGAGGTTATGTGAGACACCTGTCCTGACTCACCTCTCTGCAAGCTTGCTGGCGGGAACTCTGCGCTTCAAACCCCTGACCTTGGGCGGCTTGCAAAGCTATGATACATCGCTACTGGAACCCAATAGTGCCACTCTAATGCACTTAAATGACTCTAGCTAGGATTCAAGTCATTTTACAGATATATATATAATAATACCTACCTTTCCAAACCTGATTGCAAGAGGAATAGACTTTTTTTCTGCTGTGTGCATATTGCTATTGCACTAATCACCTTATATACCACACCTCTATAGGTATTCTGTGAGGAAAGCCTTGCCTATTCTGGATGCTGCAGGCTTTTTTTGCTTGTTGGAGCGAGTGGGAGATAGTATCCCAGTTTGAATGCTGGGGGTCTGCGGCATGGTTCGTTGCCCGGCTGGGGTCCTGTTACCTGATCGTGAGAAGGATGTTGCTTCCCGGTTGGACTGCTTCCAAATTAAACAGGTGCCCAGCGTGTGCAGAGAATTGCAGCTTCTACGGTGAGGAGGTGCAACAGCCCTGAGAGCGCAGCCCTCTACTGGTCCGGACGCTCCCCTCCCACCGGTGCTGCGTGAGGGGCCTGGACTATTCTCACACGCTGCGCTGTTTGTCTTGATCTGGGCTGCGGCTCTCCTTGTCCCATCCACTGCTGGGTTTGCTCTGCTGGGTACGGCAATTCGGGATCCTCGCACCTGCCTGTTTGTTTTGCGCTCCCCCTCCCACCGGTGCTGCGCGAGGGGGGGTTTGCCTCCACAGGCAAGACTTTCTGGAGCGGGTAAAGTACATTCTCATTGTATGACATACGCCTGAGTCCTACCTATTTTTTTTTATTGTTTCCCTTTGAACGTAGTGTTAATCAACATAACTGTGTTGTACAATAACTTAACTCTCTCTCATAAACTTAGTTCGCATTGATTCCTTCACCATAAACCTAAGTTGGAATTTTATTCTCTGCTGCCCACATACAAAGTTCGTTAACTAGAGATGGACTTTAAGAAGGCACTGGGCTAAAAGCAAGACAGAGAAAAGGGGGGGAAGGAAGAAAAGGAAGAAAATTGAGAGAAAAGAGTGAAAATTGAAAAAAAAATTAAGGACACAGAACTTTGGACATTAAGAGTCACAAATAGTCAAAATCTGTGCTTTGATTATACAGTTCATATCTTCCTTACAGAAGTATGCAAGCACATATTTTTATATTAAGTAACAGAATTCAGGGCAATTTAGGTATTGGTTTTCAGACCTTTCCAGGTGAAACAAAAATGTAAAGTTTGTGATTGTTCTGATAAATGTAAAAACGGTTGTTAATTTCAGATAGTATTGTCAGATATATAGTACCTAAGAAAATAATTGATTAGGACCTGATGGGTATTTAGGAGGGAAGGGGGAGGGGAAGAAAGAGAGAAAGAAAAGGTTTTTTCTTTTTTTCTTCTTCTTTTTCTTTTTTTTCCCCTTTTTTTTTAGGTACTGGAGATTGTTACGTTAATAATTAGAGTTGAATGCAGAAATTGTCGTTTTTTTATACCTTATACTCTGTTAGGAAATAAGAAACATTGTGTTTTCCCATTACTAGCAATTAAGTAATTCTCTTCTACATATTTTTCATAAAATTAAGGAAACAGAATTTTGGATATTAAGAGCTACAACTACCTATTTCTGTGATTTAAGTATATAGTTCATATCTCCTATATAGAAGTACATAAGCATATATCTTATATTAAGTAGCAGAACCCAAAACGCCTCTCACTGACTGAGAGGCCAGTTTTTAAGTATAAAAACTACTAGGGGGAAAAATCAGTTTACTCTATTTTTGTCTGAAATAAATATAATAGTCTACTCTGGTAATTTTGGTATATAATAACTGAATTTAAGTCTTTTTACTTGACACAATTTGGTCACTTGTGGTGTGACCAATGATACGATAATCCCATCATAAAGGATCTCCCTAGAATATAAGTCTGAGGCGAACTAAAATATCAAAACTATATTTAACCCCCTAGAGAGTGTTTTTTATTGCTTGGTCTTTATTGCTTGGTCTTCGTTTTTTCTTTCTGCCTACCCCCACATTGATTCACGGCCCCTCACGTGATTCCAAGGCAATCCACGATTAATTAAATTACCCCACATCCTTCACTCACTCCTTTCCCTCACGGTCTCTCAACTTAAAGTAAAGTTCTTTTCAATCACTTTTCTACTTACCCAGGGAATTTTGTCTCTTTTTCCCCTTCACTTTATTAAGTCACCCGCCACCCATCACAATCCTTACGGTTACAACCATATGGATAAATTTTTACATCCTCACTCCAAAACACCACTTTCCCCCATGGCGGCTAGACAGAGAGATAAGCGAAATGAAAGCACTCTTGATCCTTCTGCTGAGACAGTCTTCTATCACTAGCACTCAAACATCAATAGAATCTATGGACATTCAATTCTTGGTTTCTAGAATATCTGAGGCCCTTGCGCCTAAATTCGAAATTTTGAAAAATGAGATCAAAGTAGATATAGCACAATTAGCATTAGAAGTTAAACAATCTGCTAGCAGGCTGACAGAAGAAGAGCAAAGGATATCCGATCTTGAAGATGCTATGATAGAAAATAATACTAGGTCTGAAGTCTCCTTTACTACTATATCTAAACTACAGCACAAAATTGAAGATCTTGAGAACCGCACACGTAGGAATAATTTAAGAATAATCGGGGTCCCCGAGGAGCAACAGTATGAGGATTTATTTAAATTACTTGCATCTACAATTCCCCAGCTTTTAAAGATCTCTGAGGGATTCCCCAAAACATTTATAGAAAGAGTGCATAGGATAGGTTCTATCTCCCCTGGTAAAACAAATACAAAACCCAGACCAATTATTGCTAAATTTTTAAACTACCAGGACAAGGTTACATTTATGCAATCATTCCGTAAGCATTAACCTATATTTTTAGGGGACAATAAAATCCTCCTCTTTCAGGATTATTCACTAGAGACAGTCACAAAGAGAAGGGAAATATCCCCAATATGCACAAAGTTTATTCAAAAGGGAACACGAGCAACTATCATATATCCCGCCAGACTTCAAATATACTCTGACAACCAGACATATTTTTTTGACTCAGCCGTAGAGGCTGGAAGGTTTTATGCTAAGGAGTTCCCTGCAGGTTAAGGAACTGTATAGCTAATAACAGGAAGGTAATTGACTAATGTTTGCTAAAACTAATCCAAAGATAAAGTTTTCCTTTATTGGGTACCAGAGAGCCTAGATGGCATGGGCTCTCTGAACTGTCAAATTTTTTTTCCCCCTTTTTTTTTTTTCCTCTTCCTTCTCTCTCTTCCTCTCTCCTCCCCCTCCTTTTCTTCGCTCTCATATCTCTCATATAGAGAATAGTCATGTCTGGGGAGTTTAAAATTACCTCATGGAATATTGGAGGTTTAACCTCTCCCATTAAAAGAAAAACAATACTATCATACTTAAAGAAAATTAATACCTCTGTTGCATTTTTGCAGGAAACGCACTTAAAAGCTGAAGAGATTCTCAAACTCAAGTCTTCATGGGTTGGATGAGTTTTTTTCTCTACAGGTATTAATAGAAAGGGGGGAGTAGCTATCTTAATAGGTAAAAAGGTTAACCATGAAATAATTCAGGTAGATCCTGATCCTGAGGGGAGATTTATAATTGTTAAAGTTAAAATTGACAATATATTGTATACACTCTGTAACTTATACGCCCCAAATGTTTTTGACCTGGTGTTTTGGGAAAATCTACAAGCCAAGCTCATGACATGTGTTGAGGGTTACTGTATTATGGGAGGGGATTTTAACATGGCTCCAAAATATCCGCTTGATAGGCTCAGAAAGGATCCTGTTCCAAAAAAGACAAAAAGGGACAAACTAGAGTCAAAACTCTTTTCTAGATTATTTATTAACCTGAAAGTTAGGGACGTGTGGAGGTTGCAAAACCCTGATTCTTGCAATTATACTTGCCTTTCAAAGGCACATAAATCGCTTTCAAGGATAGATTTATTTCTATTAGATGAAAGGCTATGTAAAACGTCCAAGCACACATATTACCTATTGTTATATCGGATCATGCCCCTATTTGTCTAGATTTTCGTGCAAATAATCTGGCACGAGGCCCTAGGCGATTTTTATTTCCCACTTTTCTCGTGAAAGATCTCAAATTTAAAAATTGGATGGAAATTAAATTTAAAGACTATGCCCACTTTAATCATGATTTTGTCTCTCGCCCGATGCTATTTTGGGAAACAGCCAAGGCAGTATTAAGGGGAGAAATATTAGCCTATAGTGTGAAAAGATCTAAAAAAATTAAGCAAAGAGAAGGGAGAGTTAGTGCGGGCAGTCTCAAATGCTTACAATTTGCATCTACTTGAAAACTCTTCACGAAGCTGGGACAAATATACTCTAGCTCTTCGAAATAGAGATTCTTTCTTACTTTATAAAACAACTCAAAAGGATACCAGGGTTCAATCTAAATTGTATCGATACGGCAATAAGACGGGGAAATTACTAGCAAACCTTCTAAAAATTGAGAAAGGCTCTCAATTGATAGATCTCATAAATACAGAAGGTCAGACTTTCAAAACCTCGGAAGAACTTTTACAAGTCTTTCACGATTATTATACTGATCTTTATTCATTACAAAGCTCGGATACATTAAAACGTGAGGAATTCTGGAACAGAATTTCTCCTCCCCCATTAGATCCAGAGGTATTGCAAGATTTATATGCCCCTATAACTGAGATAGAGGTGAATAAAGCAATCCAAAACCTTCCACACAATAAAGCACCAGGCCCAGATGCGTTACCTAATGAATTTTACCAAATTTTACACTCCTCTATCGTACCATATTTAACTTCTTTATTTAATGATATTTATATAGAGGGAAAAGCGCCAACAGCTAATTTCTCTGCATCCTGTACTTCTTTAATATTAAAAGCAGGTAAGGATCCAACAAAAAAAGAATCCTACAGGCCTATCGCACTACTTAATACAGATTATAAAATTTTAACATCTATATTAGCATTTAGGCTACAAAACATTCTGCCCTCTATTATTCATCCTGATCAAGCAGGCTTCATACAGAATAGAAACTCAGCTGCCAAAATACGTGAACTTTTTCTTGTCATTGATTATTTCGAGTCACTTAGGACCCAGGAAGGGCCGGGGGGAGAGGACACCCCTGACAGGGTGGTAATATCTATTGATGCAGAAAAAGCCTTCGACTCAATACATTATGACCATCTTTTGTTCACCCTAGATAAATTTGGTATAAGGGAAAACTTCGCTAGGTTTGTAAGTAATCTCTATCAAAATGCTTCTACGAAGCTGGTGGTCAACGGTTACCTATCACAGGATATAAAATTACAGCGAGGTACCAGGCAGGGATGTCCTCTCTCCCCGCTTTTGTTTGATATATCTATTGAACCCCTTGCCATTGCAATAAGACAGCAACTTGATGGCATAAAGATAGGCAAGAAGGAGTTAAAAATCGCTTTATATGCGGATGATGTCCTTATTTTTATGACTAATACAAAAATAAATATTCCTAAGCTTGTCTGTATAATACAACAGTTTGGATCCTTTTCAGGATACAAAGTTAACAACACAAAATCTGAATTGTTTTGGATTACTCATGTAGTAGATTCCCTGGCAAATATACCGTTCTCTATAGTTCAGACCTCTTTTCGTTATCTGGGCATTAATATCTCGTCTACTCCAGACACTTGGTATACTCTTAATATTACTCCTGTATTAAATCGAATTAAGGATACACTCAAAAATTAGCAAAACCTCCCTCTTTCTTTATCTGGATGAATAGCAGCTTATAAAATGATGATTCTGCCTAAACTCTTATATATATTACAAAATATCCCTCTTTTCCTTAAGAAAAAAGATATTGATCATTTGAATTCCATTTTGAGACTCTTTATTTGGCAGAGTAGAAAACCTAGAATATCACTTTCTAAATTATCGCTTCCTTTGAAATATGGTGGTCTTGCCTTGCCAGATATAGGGGCATATAATCAAGCTTTTTTGGCACGAACAGTTATTGACTGGATATTCCTGCAGAATTATGTAACAGATAACGAATTGGAGAAAAGTTTAACACATCCTTTATACCCAGTGGCACTTATACATTGTGATACCAACGTGATACCGCCTGAAATAAAGAAATTAAAATCGATATATAACCCAATCCTTGCCTGGAAGAAAATTTGTAAGTTATTAGTAGTAGATCATCATATCTCTAGGTTTATCCCATTTCTGGGTAACCCCCAATTTCAATCAGGACTTCAAACCAGAGTATACCTAGAATGGGAAGCACTAGGATTTATTAATGTTCATCAGATCCTAGATTTTGAAAGACGATGTATTAAATCATTTGACTCTATCAGTTCAGAATTTAAACTACCACATAAGAATTGTTTTGCCTATTTACAAGCAAGACACTTTGCTCTTAATCTTACACATGATCATGGATGGGACTGGTCCCTGAAGGGTGTTGGCGATTGGCTTACCATTGCCAAAACTGGAAATTTATCAATTACTCCAGGATATTCAATTATGGTATCAGTAAAGGGCTTAAATAATTTGGAAAAAATACATAGTAAATGGGCTATACAGATTAATCAAGCACTGGATCCCCGAATACCTTATCTATCAATCCAAGAGACTGCTCGTGTAACTCTCTCCTCCTCATGGAGGGAATCCCATCTTAAATTATTATACATGTCGTATTTCACCCCAGAAAAGGGATCCAAATACAGGAATTGTAGTTTTGTCATTTGTCCAAAATGTTCCTTCCCTGCAGCAGACCTTCGGCACATGTTATGGGCTTGTCCAAAGATCAGGAATTTTTGGCTGAGGCTCCAATATTGGCTAAATAAGATACTAAATCCCATAGTAGTGACTTTTTCATTTAAAACCATAGTCTTTCTTTATCTTCACCCAGCGGGCAATTTAGGTACCAATAAAAAAATTATTAATATAACTATATTAGCCGGTAGGTATCTAATTTTCAGAAAATGGAAATTAAGAACTACTCCTAGCATAACTGAAATTAAGAATTATTTAAAGAAACAATACATTCTTGAACAAATCGATACCAATCAAGACAATGATCAAGAAATTAGGAGACTCTTCTCAAAATGGTCTCTCTTTATTAAGGATTTTACACCTAGTGAAATTGATTACCTGATATATCCCTTCAGAAATACAGAATTAGTTGAGCTCGGTATGTGGTGATGTAACTCCGGAGGTGGGGGAGGGGGGGGGAAAGAGGGAAATTTTTCTTTTTTTTCCCTTTTTTTTTTTTTTGGTGTATGGTTGGGGGCCATACTGGCTATAGATAGGGAAAAAAATATGAAAAACCCCAATTCAGTTACAGGAAATTAGGTGTTAATTGTATTGCTTTGTTATTAACTGTGATGTTATAATGTTAGGTTTATAAGCATTATTGTTAAAACTTTATGTATTGTTTTGAATGAAGCTGTAACTTTGAATTGGAATAAAATAAATATTAAAAAAAAATTACATGCCCTATTTAAATCATGAAAGTTTTTTTTTTACTTGACTCTTCCTTTAAACTTTGGCAGTTGGTTTTCTTTTCTTGCTTAGCTAGAACAGGCTAACTGACAGACTGCTTGAGCGTTTGTGTAAATTTAGCTCTGCTGTTGTAGGCAGAGGGAAATGCGCTCCTTTTACTTGCTGCATAGTTTCCTCTCTCTGCCGGTCATGTGACCTCTCTCTGCTGTCGGATATTCGCAGAGTGGCGTCATTGAATTTCAGTGTCGATCTACTATACAATTGTTTTAGAGACTTCTGGCAGCCAAATTGTATATAAGTGTTACGGTAAGGCACCTCAGCCTGCCTGAGGGGTAGGGGGCCTGATTGGTTTATTATTTTAAATATTTTTTGCATAACATTAGGTGGCTGTGGTATTTAAAACATTTCTACAAATTGGGGAATTTTTTATTTAGTATTATGGACATGGAAGACTCTGGAAGTCTTGACAAATGTGTGTTATGCCTAGAGGCACAAATTGTTTTGTCAATGCAATTCTGTGATGCATGCTTAGCTAGAACACTTAAATTGTTGCCCACTGAGCACAATGTCTCTCAGGATGATGTTGTTCAGGCAATGCCACAGCTTTCTCTTCAAACATCCCAAGCCTCTATGGCGCCATACAGTGCCCTGCAGTTCCTCTCAGCTTCCTGGAGGAGTTTATTTGCCTGCATATTTTGCTACACAGGTATCTTCTGCAGTATTATCTGCTTTTCCTATGCTGGGAAAACGCAAGAGGAAAATTAGACATTCAGATAGTAAGGTTTCTGTTCCACCTACTGCTATGCAGGTTGCCCTCCCTCATAAGTCTGATGAGTAGGATACATCAGTAGCATCTAAGGGTGAAATCTCAGATTCGGACAGTTTTATTCCTTCATCTGATACTGAAGAAGTAAACCAGATTAAAGCTTGAACACCTTTGTGTACTGTTAAAGGAGGTATTGGCTACTTTGGATGACTCCGATACTCCTGTCATCGTCAACCCTAAGAAGTCTAGTAAACTTAATAAATACTATGATGTTCCTTCCTCTGTGGAAGTTTTTCCTGTCCCAGACCATGTGATGGAGATTATTTCACTTGAATGGGAGAAGCCAAGGATTACTTTCTCCCCGTCTCCCGTATTTAAAAAGATGTTTCCTGTTGCTGACTCCATTAAAGATTCTTGGGCACGGTGCCTAAAGTAGAAGGGGCTTTTTCTACTCCAGCTAAGAGAACTACGATCCCTATAGAGGATAGCTGCTCCTTTAAGGATCCCATGGACAAAAAGCTGGAAGCTTATTTGAAGAAGATGTATGTTCAACAAGGTCTTCAATGGCAACCTGCAGTTTGTATTGCCGCAGTAGCAAGTGTGGCAACTTATTGGGGCAACGCCTTGTTTGAATCAATTTTAGTAGAGACTCCATTGAAGGAGATACAAGATTGGATTAAGGATCTCAAACTAGCCAATTCCTTTATTTCTGATGCTAACTTCAAGTTATTAGACTGTCTGGCTTCACTGTCCTAGCCCACAGGGCATTGTGGCTTAAATCTTGGTCAGCTGATGTTACCTCTAAGTCCAAGCTTCTGGCACTTCCTTACAAGGGTAAGACCTTGTTCTGACCTGGTCTGGCAGAAATAATTTCTGATATTATGGGTGAAAAAGGATCTTTTCTACAGAAAGACAAGAAGAACAGACTCAATGGACGTCAAAGTAATTTTCGTTCCTTTTGTAACTTCAAAAGTCTTCCCCTCCCTCTTCCAAGCAGGAGCAGTACAAGTCTTCTTGGAAGCCCAATCAGTCTTGTAATAAGGGGAAGCAATCAAAGAAACCTTCAGCTGAGTCTAAGTCAGCATGAAGGGTTGGCCCCGCGGTCCAAATGGATCAAGTGGGGGGCACTAAGATAAGAAATATACAAGAATTCAACAAGGATTGGACAAGGGGCAAGACACAAGGTTTTAAAACATTTGAACCTGGAGTTTCAATACAAGCACACCACTACCAGACAGCCCAACACACAGGAAAGCCGCCGTATCCAGCAAGGAGCCGGAGAGAGCCAGCTGGTCAGCTCTAAGTACCAGCCCGCTTCCACAAGCACACTGGTGTGCTATGTCAAAGTGTGAGTACCCTGTGCATACAATACTTGGAGCTCATGCAGAATTGTAACGATTGATACACACATTGGTGCGCCTCTCTTCTTTTGTCTCACTACATTTTCCTGTTTTGTCAAGCATGAAGACAAGATGTCCCAGATCCTTGGGCTGTGGACATAGTATCTCAGGGTTACAAAATAGAATTCAAACCTTTACATCCCAGGGGCAGATTCCACCTCTCAAGATTATTTGCAGACCAGGTAAAAAGACAGGCATTCTTGAACTGCGTTCAGGACCTTCCCTCTCTGGGAGTGATTGTTCCAGTTCCAGTAAGGGAACAGGGTCTAGGATTCTATTCAAACCTGTTCATGGTGCCCAAAAAAGAGGGAACTTTTCAACGCATTTTAGAGCTAAAGTGCCTCAACAAGTTTTTCAGCATACCGTCCTTCAAAATGGAAACCATTCATGCAGTTCTTCCTTTGGTCCAAGAGGGTCAGTTCATGATGACCATAGACCTGAAGGATGTGTATCTTCATTTTCCTATCCACAGGGATCATCACAAATTCCTGAGATTCGCCTTTCTAGACAAACACTTTCAGTTTGTGAATCTTCCGTTTGGCTTTGCCACAGCTCCCAGAATTTTCTCAAAGGTTTCTGGGGGCTCTCTTGGCAGTGATCAGGTCTCAGGGAATTGCAGTTGTGCCATTCCTGGATGACATACAGAGATCTTGTTGTCTTTTCTACATTCCCATGGTTGGAAAGTGAATCTGGAAAAGAGTTCCCTTGTTCCAGCTACAAGGGTGGTTTTCTTAAGAGACCATAATAGATTACCTATCTATGATAATTTTTCTGATGGAGGACAATGAAATGTAGAGCATTCGGATCTGTCTCAGAGGATAGATCTAGACCAGTTGACAAGAGACTCTCTCCCGTGGTGGCTTTCTCAGGACCATCTGTTTCAGGGCTTATGCTTCCAGAGACCTTTCTGGGTGATGACATCTTAGAATTGAGACTGATTTACAATGCTCTGATGTGTTGGCTTCAATTGCCCTTAGCCCGGTTTATTAGTTTTCAATTGGACAACATCATCTCAGTGGCTTACATCAACCACCAGGGAGGAACTTTGAGTTCCTTAGCCATGAAGGAGGTGGCACGGATTATGCAGTGGGCTGAAGCTCACAATTGTTGTCTATCTGCCATCCACATTCCTGGAGTGGACAACTGGGAAGCAGATTTCCTGAACAGACAGACATGTCATCCCGGGGAGTGGGCTCTCCATCCGGAGGTGTTCTCCAGGGTAACCTTCGAATGGGGGGTGCTGGAGTTGGATCTGATGGCATCTCGGGAGAACGCCAAGCTTCCAAGATACGGTTCAAGGTCAAGAGATCCTCAGACTGCTCTGATAGATGCCTTGGTATTTCGGTCTAGCATACGTGTTTCCTTTGTTTGCGCTTATTTCCACGAGTTATTGCTTGTATCAAACAGGAGAGAGAATCAGTAATTCTAATAGCTCCTGCATGGCCTTGCAGGATCTGGTATGCAGACCTAGTGAAGATGTCATCTCGGCCACCTTGGAGGTTTCCTCTGAGGAAGGACCTTCTAACTCGGGGTCCATTCCTCCATCCAAATCTCGTTTCTCTGAAGCTGACTGCTTGGCGATTGAACGCTTAATTCTGTCTAAGTGTGAATTTTATGAGTCGGTCATTGAGACCATGATCCAGGCTCGCAAGCCTGTTACTCAAATAATTTACCATAAGGTATGGCGTAAATACCTTTTATTGGTGTGAATCTAAGGGCTATTCTTGGAGTAGGGTCAAGATTCCTAAAATGTTGTCTTTCCTCAAGGAAGGTCTGGAGAAAGGGTTGTCAGTCAGTTCTCTGAAAGGTCAGATTTTGGCATTATCTATTTTGTTACATAAGCATCTGGCTGATGTGCCAGATGTTCAATCTTTTTGTCAGGTCCTGGTCAGAATCAGGCCTGTGTTTAAACTGTTGCTTCTCATTGGAGCCTTAATCTTGTTCTTTAAGTTTTGCAGCAGGCTCCGTTTGAGCCAATGCATTCCAGCTTTGCATTGTGATTCGCCTTACCTTATCTCTCATGCGGATAGGGCGGTTCTTCGCACTAAATTGTGGTTTCTTTCTAAAGTGGTTTTGGATAGAAATATTAATCAGGAAATTGTTGTTTCTTCCCTATGTCCCAATCTTTCTTCTCATAAAGAACATCTGTTCCACAACTTGGATGTTGTGCGTGCTCAAAAATTCTACCTACAGGCGACTAATGATTTTCGCCATTCTTCTGCCCTGTTTCTTTGTTTCTCAGGAAAGAGTAAGGGTCAAAAGGCTACTGCTACTTCTCTTTCCCTTTGGTTGAGAAGTATAATTTGTTTTGCTTATGAGACTGCTGGACAGCAGCCTCCTGAGAGAATTACAGCTCATTCCACTAGGGCTGTCTCCTCTTCTTGGGCTTTCAAAAATGAAGCTTCTGTGGAACAGATTTGCAAGGCTGCAACTTGGTCTTCTCTGCATACTTTTTTCAAGTTTTACAAATTTGATACTTTTGCCTCGGCCGAGGCCTCTTTTGGGAGAGAGGTTCTTCAAGCTGTGGTGCCTTCTGTTTAGGTCTGCCTTTCTTGTTCTCCCTCCCTGTTAATTCTGTGTCTTATAGCTTGGATATTGGTTCCCACTAGTAATTGAATGACGTGCACTCTCCATATCTTAGGAAAGAAAACAAAATGTATGCTTACCTGATACATTTCTTTCTTTTTGGGTATGGAGAGTCCATGACCCCACCCTAAAACAGTTATTTTGACTAAACCTCAGGCACCTCTACATCTTTGTGTTATTCCTTTTCCATTTCCCTTAGGTCGAATGACTGGTTATTATGGGTAGGGGAGTGACACTTAACAGCTTTGCTGTGGCGCTCTTTGCCTCCTTCTGCTGGCCAGGAGTGATATTCCCACTAGTAATTGAATGACGTTGTGGACTCTCCATATCCGGAAAGAAAGAAATTTATCAGGTAAGCATACATTTTGTTATGTGTATATATGTATTCACAGACATGTATACATATATAAACACATAAATACATATATACACACATTTAGACATTTAGTGCATTGGAGCTCTTTGCAGTCGAATAGATGAAATCATGATTTAGCATATTTATGCAATATACATATTTAATAAACTATTATATACTGTGTATTTACTGTAAATATTTCACATTCCAATGTTCTGCCCATAGCAGAATATGTTCTAAATATGTGTATGTATATATATATATATATATATATATATATATATATATATATATTTATATATATGTGTGTGTGTGTTTATATTTTTATATATATATATATATATATATATATATATATATATATTTTTATATATATATATATATATATATATATATATATATATTCTTTTTGTACCGACACAGTACATACCACTTGATATATGTAGAAATATGTATTTATGAATAAATAGAACATATTCTGCTATTTGAAAAAACAATAGAATGTGAAATATTAATATTTTCATGTCGGGTTAGAGCACTTGAAAATATGCGATTGGGCTTGCTTTCAAGTAGGATGTTTTTTTCACTTTTTTTCCTCCATTGACTTCTATGGGGAATATGTTAACATGGTCGTGATATTCTAACTTCAAATTTTTACACACATCTGGGTTAAAACACGTGCAAAAACATTTTACTTTCAACTTGTAATAGGAGTGCTACCCGATGTGCACAAAAAGCTTACTTCTAGCAGAGTTAGCGTGCGAGTAGGAGCGATAAATACCACTCCATTTGTAATCTGGAACATTATGATTAACATTTAAAGGGACACTGAACCCAATTTTTTTTTTCTTTCATGATTCAGATAGAGCATGAAATTTTAAGCAACTTTCTAATTTACTCCTATTATAACATTTCTTTATTCTCTTGGTATCTTTATTTGAAATGCAAGAATGTAAGTTTAGATGCCGGCCCATTTTTGGTGAACAACCTGGGTTGTTCTTGCTGATTGGTGGATAAATTCATCCACCAATAAAAAAGTGCTGTCCAGAGTACGGAACCAAAAAAAAAAAAAGCTTAGACGCCTTCTTCTTCAGATAAAGATAGCAAGAGAACGAAGAAAAGTTGATAATAGGAGTCAATTAGAAAGTTGCTTTAAATTGCATGCTCTATCTGAATCACAAAAGAAAAAAATTTGGGTTCAGTGTCCCTTTAAAGGATTACTTTCTGTTATAATGTTTAAGCTAAACAACTAACATATTAAAGTTAATAAACATTAATTAAAACCTACTGACCTATATTTTCTCCAAAACAAAGTTTCATAACGTTCTAAAAGTTATATCTTTTATTTGCCGATGATGTCACGTTATCCTGCCCACTATTTTCAGCACTGCATGTTCAAAATACTTAAACCAATAACTTCGTGTTTAAAGCGCCATTTTGAAACCTAGGTATTGTAAACGGATTGGTACAGAGCAAAGGATACCCACGGAGTGGGTTTGGAAAACAATTAAATTTGCAGACAAGATTTCTGATATACGGTAGAGATATGTTAATGAAATGCTATTGATAAAAAGCGTATTTGGGGTAGTTAGTTAGTAACAGGCATAGAAAATATTTACTTACAGTGGCCCTTTAAGTATTATAGTAATTAAAAATACAAATGAGTAAATTTTTTTGTTTTCTTTAACCTTTATTTTGGCAAGCACAAGAGTTTTGCAATCAATTTCAGAACGCCTAAAAAAAAGGGTTATCTGAGTACAACAAATTGCAACTAAACTCTTTTTTTTTTAAGTCACTACTTTAGTTCCAAATATACAGAAACATATTTCAGATTTCAAAAACTGCACAGTTAGTAATCCATGAAATACCAGGATCAGCAAAAACATCAACAACAAGACATCTACAAATTGGCAATTTTTTTCTCTCAGCTGAAAGAGTTTGAGGTGGATATATTAAAGTAAAATTGGGGCATCCTACAAGGTCATTGCAACCAAAGGAAATTGGTTTGCTAGGCAGAATAGAATGTAACAGAAAATGTTAACCCTTCTACAGCCAGAACAGGCCAGCAATGTATTTTTCATTAGATTTTTTTTTTTTTTTTTTAATAGAGACTCTTATATAAGGCATGGGAATTCTATTAAAAATGAAGTTTGATCGAAGAATAATACTTGCTTGCTTTGTATAACATTTCTGTCTTCACTAATATGTTTAAAGGGCCAGCATAGTTAAAAAAATAAATACATGCTCTAATTTCAAAGTGCATTTATATTTAACACTAGCAACCTTGCACCCGTGTTTCATCCCCACAAGGGGTTAAAAACATATAAGAAGCACAACTTGAGGCCCACGGAGCACTGCTGGTGTAGGGCAGAAACGACCTCTGATCCAATAAGCAGAGCTAGGTCTGCAGCTATCACTACTGATTGGATCAGAAGCTGTTTCTGATCAGGACCAGCAGAGCTCTACGAATGCTGTGTAGTTCTTCTATGTGTTTTAACCCATTTGTTGCTAGTCTCAAAATGGCATGCTCTAATGAATTAGAGCATCTCATTTTATCACTAAAACAGCCCTTTAAATTAAAGGGACACTGAAACCAAATTTTTTATTTTGTTATTCAGATAGAGCATGACATTTTAAACAACTTTCAAATTTACTCATATTATTAAATTTTCTTTATTCTCTTGGTATCTTTATTTGAAATGCAGGAATGTAAGTTTAGATGCCGGCCCATTTTTAATGAACAACCTGGGTTGTCCTTGCTGATTATGAAAGAAAAAGGGGATGTTTAAGATACTAACACTCTAATCTCTAATAACTAATCCCAAAGGTATGTATATCTCCTAGCTACAAACCGAAATGATTATGCAAGAACAAAAGATTGAGGGATAGCGCTATTCAACTTAAGAGATGCGTGTAGAAATTATGTGTATGTATACGGCTATTGACGATCTCTGATAATACCTAAAATGTATCCGTTTTCAATAACAGTCCTTGAACTAATATTATATTTAAAATAAATGAATAATACAATTTATATAATAAAAGATATATTTATATAAAAAACAAAATCAAACAAGATGCCGGCATCAAATTCACAATGACAATGATTACACAATAAAGACGTCAATTTATAAAAACAATCAGTATATAAAAAAGTGGGTATTCAGTATACTAGCTATAAGTGCATATCAGATGAATGCAAAATGGAGTATAACATTCTACAAATGGCTAGTAGTATATTGTTGACCCCATAAGTGCTAAATAGCAAGGGTATCAGAACATTCAGAGTTCTCCTTTTGCTACAATGTCTAGAAATATGCTAACAATGTTACCATTAGTCCGTGTGAAATAACCTTTGGCGATTCAATTGTATCCCAATATTAGTCACCAGACGTTGTGTCGACGGCTGTGGAATTGGCTAGAATCTGTGGCCAGAATGAGTGTTCCTCGATGTTGTAGAGGTAGATGTTGGGACCGAGGTGTTTGTTGGCAGCCTATTCGGTTGTTGCAGCTGAACCTCTAGGTCCTACTACCAGTTCCGGTTAGCAGGTCAGGATACGGGTCTCAAATGTGAACGCTGCGGATACAGCTTAGTAGCACACTGACCTGTGATATAATCTGTGTATAGCCAGATTGGTAACGGTAGATCATGGGTCAGGAATTACGCATATAGAGACCACTCATATTGTAATGTAAGTGGCTCAATGCACCTCACCTACTACTGTATATTAGTGAATGTAACTTGGGGATAAATGAGCAGGTCTACGCGTTTCAGGCCTTCAGGCCTTTATCAAGATGCTCATTGTTATCCTGTGGGAGTTTAAATAGCACATGTCTTATCCTCATTGGTTAAAATGTAAATCCCAGTAGGTGTGTACCAATATGGAAGCCATTTATTTCAAGTATCATTGACATATAAACTGTTCTTTGAAACATAATTAGATACATAATTAAGATATCTAAAGAATTGTTAATTCAATTTTAAGTTGCGACACATAATGACACTCGATATAAGGGGAGTGTATTACTAGTTATATGGAGTACTAAGAGGACCTGTGTTTAATGCTATAAACAGTTCTAGAAACAGGAATTATATCATTCTAGAAACAGGAATTATATCACAATATCATAGTGATCTATGTTTTTGTTCAGATGTGTTTATTTAATAGTTTAAAGTGGGATGCATATGTAAAGATTTATATGTAAAAATATATCTACTACACAAATAGATCATATAGACACCAATAATATATTATCTAAAATAATGTATTAAAACTATATGTCTAAAATTATTTTAAAAAGTTGTTTTCTAAAAAACAATTAAAAAGAACAATTAAAGGGACACGATCCTAGGTTTATATTAGCGAAATTATATATTTATAATATTGAGATATTTTGAGAATCCCAATTTATGAATTAAATCCAATGTTATAGAAAACATGTATTGTAACGGATAAATAATAAAAAAAAAATGTAAAAAAATGTACAGGCAGTCCTCGGGTTACAGACATCCGACTTAAGTACAACTCGTACTTACATACAGAGAAAATAGAGCTTTATCGACAATCCTTCTTTCCAGGATAATCCAAAATACTGAAAATCCAATTGTCACAAGGACAGAAAGTGATGTGAAATTTTCTGAACAGGGGCTCAGATAGCAAAACAAACTTTATCCTATGCTATCCAAAAAAAAACAAAAATGTTTGGCTAGAGTTTCACCTAAAAAAAGTGCCTGTTCCAACTTACATACAAATTCAACTTAAGAACAAACCTAAAGTCCCTATCTTGTACGTAACCCGGGGACTGCCTGTATATAAAAATATATATAAAAAATATATTAGAAAATAATGAAAAATTGAAAATGATAAAAACTAACGAACAAATAATGAAAAAATAGTAATAACTCAATAAGGATGTTATAATCCGAAAAAATATATATCAAGGGGATATTTATTAACTTTAGTGGTAATTTCAGATGAGTGAATTTAAATCCAATTCTGAAATAAGACCATGTGGATGCAAGGTTCTATAGTGGAATATAAATTCTGCTTCCTTTTTGGTTAAGAGTGCATTCATATTTCCTCTTACCTAAGGAGAGTTTCTTTAAGCCCCAGAATTTAAAGTGTTTCAAATTTCCATGGTGTATTTCTTTAAAATGGGAATATAAAGTGGTGTCTATGGATTCATTATTATTATTATTATTATTATCGGTTATTTGTAGAGCGCCAACAGATTCCGCAGCGCTATTAACAAATGCGGAGTACAAAAAAACAGTTATAGGGATCAAATGGGTAGAGGGCCCTGCCAAGAGTTGCACTGTTATAGTCAGCTCTTGAGAAGGTGATCAACAAACAGCTGGACTCTTAAGCTTACATGCTAGGGGGTTTCAGGGGATAGCAATGGAGGAGAGGAACTGGTATAAAGAAAGGTTAGCATAGGTTGTTTGCATCCCTGAACAGTAGAGTCTTTAGGGAGCACTTGAAGCTTTTAAAACTAGAAGAGAGTCTTGTGGAGCGAGGCAGAGAGTTCCAGAAGATGGGAGCCAGTCTGGAGAAGTCCTGTAAAAGGGAGTGTGATGAGGTGACAAGAGAGGAGGAGAGTAGGCGGTCGTGAGCAGAGCGAAGGGGACGGGAGGGAGAGTATCTGGAGACAAGGTCTGAGATATAGGGGGGAGCAGTGCAGTTGAGGGCTTTGTATGTCAGAGTGAGAATTTTGTGTTTGATCCTAGAGGCAAGAGGAAGCCAGTGAAGAAATTGGCAGAGAGGTGCAGCAGATGAAGAGAGACTTGTAAGGAAGATGGGTCTGGCAGAGGCATTCATTAAGGATTGTAAAGGAGCTAGGCGGTAGGTGGGGAGACCAGAGAGGACAGAGTTGCAGTAATCAAGGTGGGAGAGGATGAGAGAGTGGATTAAAATCTTAGTTGTGTCTTGTGTAAGGAAGTGTCTAATTTTAGAGATGTTTTTAAGTTGGAAGCGGCAGGCTTTAGCCAAAGACTGAATGTGAGGAGTGAAAGAAAGAGCTGAGTCAAATGTGACCCCGAGACATCGGGCATGCGGGATAGGGGTAATGATGGAGTTGTCGACAGTTATAGAGAGATTGGAGGTGGAGAGTTTTGAAGAAGGGGGGAAAATAAGGAGCTCAGTTTTGGAGAGCTTTAGCTTGAGGTAGTGAGAGGACATCCAGTTGGAGATGTGAGAAAGACAGTTAGCACTGGTTAGCAAGGAAGGAGAAAGGTCTGGTGCAGAGAAATAGATTTGGGTGTTGTCGGCATACAAATGATATTGTAAACCATGGGACTTTATTAGGGAACCTAGTGATGACGTGTAGATTGAGAAGAGAAGGGGACCGAGGACAGAGCCTTGCGGTACTCCGACAGAAAGTGGTGACGGGGCAGAGGAGGCCAAAGCGAAGACTACACTAAAGGTATGGTTTGACAGGTAGGAAGAGAGCCACAAGAGGGCTGTGTCACATATGCCAAAGGATTGGAGGGTTTGGAGCAAGAGAGGGTGGTCAACAGTGTCAAAGGCTGCGGACAGATCAAGGAGAATAAGCAGAGAGAAGTGGCCTTTTGATTTTGCTGTAAGTAGGTCATTGGTAACCTTAACAATTGCGGTTTCTGTGGAGTGATGGGGACGAAATCCAGATTGCAATGGGTCAAGGAGGGAGTTTATTGTAAGGAAATGGGATAGGTGTGCATAAGCTAGTTTTTTGAGAAGCTTTGATGCAAGAGGGAGGAGGGAAATTGGGCGGTAGTTGGATGGGGAGGTAGGATCAAGGGAAGGTTTTTTGAGGATAGGTGTGACCAGTGCATGTTTCAGCGATGAGGAAAATATACTGGTGCTGAAGGAGAGGTTGAAAGTGTGTGTGAGTATAGGGGTAAGGGTGGCAGAGAGGGAGGGGAGTAGCTGTGAGGGGATATGGTCAAAGGGACAGGTAGTGAGGTGAGAGCGCAGTATAAGTGCCGAAACTTCTTCTTCAGTAACAGGGGAGAATGAGCTAAGTTTAAGGTTATGTGGGTTGTGGTTGATTGAGAGCATTTGAGGGGGTGAGAGAATGGAATTATGTTGAGAGCTGATTTCATTTCTGATGGAGTTGATTTTGCTATTGAAGTGGTTGGCAAAGTCTTGAGCTGACAGAGAAGTTATATTAGGAGGTGGGGGAGGGCGGAGAAGTGTATTGAAAGTGGAGAAAAAACATTTTGGGTTTGAAGAAAGATTAGAGATAAGAGTAGAGAAGTAGTGTTGCTTATGAAAATTAAGGGCAGAGTAGTAGGAGTTCAAGATACATTTGTAGTGTTGAAAATCAGCTGAACTCCTAGATTTTCTCCAGTGCTGCACAGCAGTACGGGAACATCTGAATAGGTATCGTGTCAGAGGAGTATGCCAGGGCTGAGGATGAGTGTTTGATTTCCGAGATATGGTAAGAGGGGTGAGATTGTCAAGGACGGATGTAAGGGTGGAATTATAGTGGCAGATAGATTGGTCAGGGCATGAAAAGGAGGAGAAGGATGAGAGGAGAGGTTTGAGGGAATTAGAGAGCTGTTGATCTAATGACGTAATGCTTCTGTGAAGTTTGGTGTGAGGAGCAGAAGGAGGGAGAGTTGTAGGGAGGGATGATATGTTGCAAGTAAGGAGATGGTGGTCAGAAAGAGGAAAGGGGGAGTTTGTGAAGTTTGAGAAGGTGCATCGATAGCTAAAGATCAGGTCAAGGGAGTGACCATCTTTGTGAGTGGGAGAATCAGTCCATTGTGACAAACCAAAAGAGGAAGTGAGTTGCAGAAGTTGTTTTGCAGAGGAGGCAGTGGGATTGTCAAGAGGGATGTTGAAGTCACCAAGAATGAGGGAAGGGGTGTCTGAGGAAAGGAAATAAGGTAGCCATGCAGCCAAGTGATCTAGAAATTGAGTTGAGGAGCCAGGAGGACGGTATATGACTGCGACACGTATAGAAAGAGGAGAGAATAAGCAAATCATGTGGGTTTCGAATGAGGAAAATGTGAGGGAAGAGATGGGATGTATTTGTTGAAAGGTGCAACGAGAGGAAAGTAAAATACCTACACCACCTCCTTGTCTATTACTAGACCTAGGAGTGTGACTGAAGTGGAGACCCCCATGTGACAGAGCAGCAGTGGATGCTGTGTCTAGGGGAGAGAGCCAGGTTTCTGTTAGGGCCAGAAGGTTGAGGGAGTGGGAGATAAAGAGGTCATGTATAGAAGTGAGTTTGTTGCAAACAGAGCGAGAGTTCCAAAGTGCACAAGTGAAAGAGGAAGTGGCTTTTGATGCAAGAGGAATGTGAGTAAGGTTGTCTGAGTTTTGTTTTTTGAGTCTTTGGGATGGTATACATGGATGTGCACGGCTAGGCAGTTGTTGGGGACCAGGATTAGGGGAGATGTCACCAGCAGTTAGTAGAAGCAAGAGGGAGAGTGACATAAGATGAGATACAGATTTGCAGTGGTGAGACTGCTTTTGAGACAAGGTGCAGGGGGGAGAGAGTGTGTTTAGGAACAGGTAAAGTTCATGAGTACAAAAATAATGTGAGTTTAAGAGAGATGGGCTAATGAACAGTGCAGGTGGAGAGGGAGAAGGAGTAATTGAATAAAGTAGTTTGTTATAGAGACAAAATGCAACAAAAAGGAATAAGAAGATATTAGGCATTTTTACAAAAGAGGGAACCAGTTAAACACATAAGACACAGTATTACAGTAGCAATTGCATTTGAAAACAGTAAGGTATATCAAACATAATATTACAAAGTACTTGCCTTGTGTCTTGCCCCTTGCCCAATCCTTGTTGAATTCTTGTATAATTCTATTGCTAGTGAATCACTTATAAAATGTTCACTTTGAAAATGTGAACATATGTTGTTATAGCAATGCACAGGCCAGACTGGTGTGAAATATATGCAGGGAGGGCAGTCAGCTGAGTCCACTAAATTTAGTTGATTGCTAATCAAAGACAAATGGAAAGGCCAATTGGAAAGTTAGATTCTGGTCTGGTCAGGGTGAGATGTTAAAGGGACACTGTACCCAAAAATTTTCTTTCGTGATTCAGATTGAGCATGAAATTTTAAGCAACTTTCTAATTTACTCCTATTATCAAATTTTCTTCTTTCTCTTGGTATCTTTATTTAAAATGCAAGAATGTAAGTTTAGATGCCGGCCCATTTTTGGTGAACAACCTGGGTTGTCCTTGCTGATTGGTGGATAAATTAATCCACCAATAAAAAGTGCTGTCCAGAGTTCTGAAACAAAAAAAAAAGCTTAGATGCCGTCTTTTTCAAATAATGATAGCAAGAGAACAAAGAAAAATTGATAATAGGAGTAAATTAGAAAGTTGCTTAAAACTGCATGTTCTTTCTGAATTACAAAATAATTTGTTTGGGTACAGTGTCCCTTTAAGTAAACAGACAATACAATTTGGGGGAGGTTAATACTATGGAATAAGACAGATATACATTTTAGAATAATAGCAAGTATTGATATGGATTGAACATCACATGGCAATTAAATGAACATTAGAAATAACACATTGGATAACAGTACAACAGATGTAGGACTAAATTAACAAACTAAAATAATTTGCTCTATGTAAATATTCATGTACCAGAAGAGAGTTACAGGAGAGTAAAAAACACCAGAGAGCAGTGAATAGTTGCAGATTGACAGGGTCTCTATTCACGTACCAGAAGAGAGTCATGTTCTATTTTGAGGATATGTTCGCGTATACTATCTTTTAACATTCTACTAGTCTATCCAAAGTAGAACAAATTACATGAACACTGTATGCAATAAATTATGTTTTTATCTGTGCATCTGATTAATTATTTAATCTTGGTATAATAACCTGTATTGGGGGATTTAATCTCTTTAATTTTCGTGCTGTATTTACAAGATTTGCACATATTACATGGAAAGAAGCCAATTAGTTCTTTACCTCTTAAATCTATATCGTTTTGTGGTTTATTCCCTTTGTCCTTGCTGATTGGTGGATACATTCATCCACAAATAAAAAAGTGCTGTCCAGAGGTCTGAACCAAGAAAACAAGCTTAGATGCCTTCTTTTTCAAATAAAGATAGCAAAGAGAACAAAGAAAATTGATAATAGGAGTAAATTAGAAAGTTGCTTAAAATTGCATGCTCTATCTGAATCACAGAAGAAAAAATTTGGGTTCAGTGTCCCTTTAATAGGAAATGACTTACATTGTGTCTGATTGCCTGTGAGATTGAAGGACTCCCTATGTAGAGTGGAAAAAGACATCTACAAAGCCTTTTGAAATGTTAAGACTGAAATAATTTAAATGGCAGACTTTTTCAATCTGTAATGTGATCTTCCATCAAATAAAGTCCAAAAAAACATACACATAGTTATTTATTAATAATATTTTTAAAAAATCCCTTATTGCCTAATAATTTGGGGAAGCATCTTTATAATTTATTGAATACCTTAACGCAGTCGCGATATTCTAACTTTGACTTTTTTTTGCTACCTACATTTAAATGCTATTTTCCATGAGTGACCCACACAAATTATATATTGTTTTTTCAACAGACTCAGCAGATTCATAATATACCATTGTTATATTTATATTTAACGGCATGTGAGATGGCTGCGGCAAAAACTATATAAAAAAAGTATTTTTGCTTAGATTTTAGTAAATAATATTGAATATGACCCAGTGACCACTGGAGCTACTGTGATAACCTTAGTAAATTTTCATTAAGGGTAGCCATGTGTGAAATAGGGGCCCATACAGGCTTTTGGGGGTTATAATATAGATTACAGAGGCCCCATTATTCAGTACCAAAATAAAAGCATTTTTTATTGCACAGTGTTCTGTTACCACAGTGATCACCTGACTATGCAGACTACTCATATAATTTTTTGAGAGAGGGACTTGCCTAGTAGAAGAATAAATGTTATTAGGGGTCAAATAACCAGATTTTTTTTTTACTGCCCGTATAATGACCCTTTCCCATTATATTATATTTTTTATTTTTAAAAAAATATGTTGTAGGGTATTGCTCCAAAAAAAACATCATTTGAAAGAGCATGCAATTTTCTTTCAAATCAGGGGCATTGAGGGTTTGTAGCTGCTAAGGGAGCTGAGATCGAGGGATTAGCATAACCTCACCTATTCAGATCCCTTGCAGCTACACTAAGCTTCCTGGTTCCGCCCCGTTTGTGACATCACCACGTGTATAGGTGGTGATGTCACCAACACTCCCATGAAGCCTTGGAGTGCCACCCTCCAGGCCAATGACGATACTGGGCTGGAGTGCATGACAAAAAAGACCTATCATGCGCCCACAGGTCACGATGTGTGTGATGAGCATAGCTCGTCATGCACATTGAAGTGGTTAATTAACCTCCAATCAGAATTGGCATAAGGATTTTTTGGAGCCCTTGATTATAATACATTGAGATCATGTTCAAAATTATTCGAGCATCACTTCTATATTTTCCAGCATTTCTTTAGTGGGCTTTCCTGTCCTTAACATCTATAGTTGATTGAGATCCCTAATACATAATACCTCACACATCAAACAGGAACCACTAGGAACATGGAAAAACAAAAAGTACAACTGCAACACTAAGGAAACCTGTTTGTAAAACAGTTTATGTAAATCTTTCTATATGGTACGGTCCTAATTTTCCCCCTACACTTCGGCCCAGCATTAAGGAATTAAAAAACAAAACTGTCAAGTCATGTCTTATTTCAAAGCTGAAGTTGTCTTATTTTTTTCTCCTTAAAGGAATATGAAACCAAAAGTTTTCTTTCATGATTCAGATAGAGCATGCAATTTTAAGCAACTTTCTGATTTACTCCTATTGTCAATTTTTCTTTGTTCTCTTGTTGTCTTTATTTGAAAAAGCTGGAATGTAATCTAAATGTAGCCACCAATCAGCAAGCGTTAACCAGGGTTCTGAACCAAAAATGGGCTGGCTCCTAAGCTTACATTCCTGTTGTTGATAACAGGATATTTAAATATTTGGTTTTCAGTTTCTACATATTTGTAACATTTTGATGATGTATTCCACTACAATGACGATTTGATACCAATCACCTACCAAACTTCTCAAGATTTCCCCCATTAAATGACCTTTACATATAAACCTTAGCAAACAATACTATTTTGCAGATATTGATCCTTCTATGAGAGGATACTTTTAAAAAGCTAAGGGCCGGATTAGAAAGGAATATTAGTGCTCCAATGAGTCCACAGCAATGCGTACGCGAGCTTGCGTTCGCATTGTTGGGAAGCATTGCGCTCATGAGAGCGCTCTTCCATAAAATCCAATTGGAGTTTCCTTTTCATGCTGTGACAAATGGCATGAGAACCTGGAACATCGATGGCGGCAAATGTTATAATATATATGTATATAATTATATAAATATATATTTGTGTTAATATGTGTATAGTCCATCCAAAAGAAAGTTAAGCTCAGACATCCTAAGTAGATAAAACTTAACTTATTTTCAATAATTAAAAACATGGAGATTCACACATAAGGAAGAAGGTGGTGTGATAGACACGGCTTACCCGTTTCAGCTGGTAGCCGTAATAGTCTTGCGCTATACCACACCTGGTGCATCTTAAATAATGTGTTCTTTCACCTGATTGGGTAAAAAGATTTAAAGAAAACATACACCTTCAAGCTTAAAGTAATATTTACATCAGAATGCTACATTGAACGATGTCATTTCTATTTGTAAGTAATGTATGAAACTGTTCACGCTAATCCAATATATACAAAACGTATGAACAAACAGTGTGTTAATTTAAGAAATTAGGGGTATTTTAGAAATAAACGTATAAATACTTTGCCCACACTGCCCTCCGCTCACCCGCCTCCTTCTTTTCCTCCCACTCGGCACCAATGGGGGATCCTTACAGAGAATGATACAGACCGTGTAACTCTCAGTAACGATCAGCAATGCCTTCTGCCCCCTGGTTGCAGCTCTACGCTAACAGTGGGGACAGCAACTTGCACCTCTGTGTTGGATGTAGGTACTATGTAAACACAGTACACTGGGCAAGGTATTGTTTGAAGTAATATGTCTATTTGGCGCAAGGGGTTAAAGTCTCTTTACAATGGTCTGTAGCTACTGAGTAAAATTTGAGGAAAAATATCATCCTTTTTTACATAGAGATGCTCAGGTGTTATTTTCCATTCAGTTTTTAACAGTTGTGCTGCATGACATCACTTTCAAGTGTTTCAACATTTGGGTATCATGTCCCTTTAATTGTTCCTTTTTATTCTCTGTAAGCTCACAAGATAGATAGATAGATAGATAGATAGATAGATAGATAGATAGATAGATAGATAGATAGATGATAGATAAATATATATTGTGACATATATTGTGACATATATTGTGTAAGCAGGAGGTAATAGTTAACCTTCTCCCTGAGCTCTCACACCTGCAGTGAATGCAATTAGTGAGGAGTAGTGATGTCGCGAATAGTTCGCCGGCGAATAGTTTCCGGCGAACATGGCATGTTCGCGTTCGCCTCGGCGGGCGAACATATGCGATGTTCGATCCGCCCCCTATTCGTCATCATTGAGTAAACTTTGACCCTGTACCTCACAGTCAGAATACACATTATAGCCAATCAGCAGCAGACCCTCCCTCCCAGACCCTCCCACCTCCTGGACAGCATCCATTTTAGATTCATTTGGAAGCTGCATTCTTAGTGAGAGGAGGGACAGTGCAGCTGCTGCTGATTTAATAGGGAAATCGATAGCTAGGCTAGTGTATTCAGTGTCCACTACAGTCCTGAAGGACTCATCTGATCTCTGCTGTAAGGACAGCACTCCAAAAAGCCCTTTTTAGGGCTAGAACATCAGTCTGCTTTTTTTTTTTCCTGTGTAATCTAATTGCAGTTGCCTGCCTGCCAGCGTGTGTGTCAGGCTCACAGCGTATACTGTGCCCACTTGCCCAGTGCCACCACTCATATCTGGTGTAACAGTAGTGTACATTTAAAAAAAACAACACTTTTTTGACTGTGAAATAATAGCAGACAGCTGCCAGTACCCAAGATGGCCGCCAATAAGGCAGATGGGGAGGGTTAGAGAGCTGTTTTTGGGGGGATCAGGGAGGTTGGGGGCTAAGGGGGGATGCTACACCACAGCATATGTAAATATGCTAAAAAATAAAATAATTTTTTTTAAAAAAAACTTTTATTTTAGTACTGGCAGACTTTCTGCCAGTACTTACGATGGCGGGGACAATTGTGGGGTGGGGGAGGGAAGGGAGCTGTTTGGGAGGGATCAGGGGGTCTGATGTGTCAGGTGGGAGGCTGGTCTCTACACTAAAGCTAAAATTAACCCTGCAAGCTCCCTACAAACTACCTAATTAACCCCTTCACTGCTAGCCATAATAAACGTGTGATGCGCAGCAGCATTTAGCGGCCTTCTAATTACCAGAAAGCAACACCAAAGTCATATATGTCTGCTATTTCTGAACAAAGGGGATCCCAGAGAAGCATTTACAACCATTTGTGCCATAATTGCACAAGATGTTTGTAAATAATTTCAGTGAGAAACCTAAAATTGCGAAAAAATTTAAGTTTTTTTTTAATTTGATCGCATTTGGCGGTGAAATGGTGGCATGAAATATACCAAAATGGGCCTAGATCAATACTTTGGGTTGTCTACTACACTACACTTAAGCTAAAATTAACTCTACAAGCTGCCTACATGCTCCCTAATTAACCCCTTCACTGCTGGGCATAAAACACGTGTGGTGCGCAGTGGCATTTAGCAGCCTTCTAATTACCAAAAAGCAACGCCAAAGCCATATAAGTCTGCTATTTCTGAACAAAGGGGATCCCAGAGAAGCATTTACAACCATTTATGCCATAATTGCATAAGTTGTTTGTAAATAATTTCTGTGAGAAACCTAAAGTTTGTGAAAAAGTGAACATTTTTTTTATTTGATCGCATTTGGCGGTGAAATGGTGGCATGAAATATACCAAAATGGGCCTAGATCAATACTTTGGGTTGTCTACTACACTACACTTAAGCTAAAATTAACTCTACAAGCTCCCTACATGCTCCCTAATTAACCCCTTCACTGCTGGGCATAAAACACGTGTGGTGCGTAGTGGCATTTAGCAGCCTTCTAATTACTAAAAAGCAACGCCAAAGCCATATAAGTCTGCTATTTCTGAACAAAGGGGATCCCAGAGAAGCATTTACAACCATTTATGCCATAATTGCATAAGTTGTTTGTAAATAATTTCTGTGAGAAACCTAAAGTTTGTGAAAAAGTGAACATTTTTTTTTTTTATTTTAAAGCATTTGGCGGTGAAATGGTGGCATTAAATATACCAAAATGGGCCTAGATCAATACTTTGGGTTATCTACTACACTACACTTAAAGGGACAGTCTAGGCCAAAATAAACTTTCATGATTCAGATAGAGCATGTCATTTTAAACAATTTTCCAATTTACTTTTATCACCAATTTTGCTTTGTTCTCTTGGTATTCTTAGTTGAAAGCTTAACCTAGGAGGTTCATATGCTAATTTCTTAGACCTTGAAGCCCACCTCTTTCAGATTGCATTTTAACAGTTTTTCACCACTAGAGGGTGTTAGTTCACGTATTTCATATAGATAACACTGTGCTCGTGCACGAGAAGTTATCTGGGAGCAGGCACTGATTGGCTAGACTGCAAGTCTGTCAAAAGAACTGAAAAAAGGGGCAGTTTGCAGAGGCTTAGATACAAGATAATCACAGAGGTTAAAAGTATATTATTATAAATGTGTTAGTTATGCAAAACTGGGAAATGGGTAATAAAGGGATTATCTATTTTTTAAAACAATAAAAATTCTGGTGTAGACTGTCCCTTTAAGCTAAAATTAACTCTACAAGCTGCCTACATAAAACACGTGTGGTGCGCAGTGGCATTTAGCAGCCTTCTAATTACCAAAAAGCAACGCCAAAGCCATATAAGTCTGCTATAATGGCATGTCTGGCACACAGTGTTGGGGCAAGGGTCCATCTGACCACTGATACCTGGTCTGCAAAGCATGGTCAGGGCAGATATATCACCTACACTGCGCACTGTGAAGCGGGCGTAACCCTTACACTACCTGATGGATACAACATCATACCTGTTGTTTTAAAGCACGTTATTCCAAACAATTTAGGAATGTTAGGTAATTTATGCCCTTTATGGATTAAAACCAGACTCTGCATCAACTATGTAATTTTCCATGGGAGTTTTGCCATGGATCCCCCTCCGGCATGCCACAGTCCAGGTGTTAGTCACCTTGAAACAACTTTTCCATCACTATTGTGGCCAGAAAGAGTCCCTGTGGGTTTTAAAATTTGCCTGCCTATTGAAGTCAATGGCGGTTTGCCCGGTTCGCGAACTTTTGTGGAAGTTCGCGTTCGCCGTTCGCGAACCCAATTTTTTAGGTTTGCGACATCACTAGTGAGGAGCTTTATATACAGGACTGTGTGAGGCAGTTAGTCTCTTTCGATGAGCAGCTAAAGCCCAGAAAGACAGGACTGAGAGAATACTGCAGTTTGCCAAAACACAGTGATCTGTTAAAAAGAAAGAGAAATATCTATAAAAAAAAATTGAATAATAAGCTCATTCATTTTGAAAACAACTTAAACTCTGGAACAGGGTAGCTGGCCATAGTTCTTGTATTTACCTAACTTAACTACTTAGTTAGCTTCCTAAATATAAAAGGATAATATAACAAAATATTGCAAAATCATTATATAAATCCTCTAGGAGGCGCTAATGGTGATGAAAGCAAAGATAAATATAGGAAGGACTGTTGAGAGTATAAAGGCACATAAGATAATAGTATTATTATGGTAATAATAAAGTGTCCCGTAGTCCCAGGGTATATGGTGCCAAAAGGATTAAGATGCAAAAATCATAAGTATAATTACTTATAACCCAAAGTCCAAACTTCAGATGGTATCCATACAATGATAAGCTTGATGTAGGGAATGAATAGGCAGCTCTCTTACTTCATCATCAAGGATGGAAGATCTACGATATGTGATAAAAAACAGAAAGAGGCGCCACATGTGCGAATCAGAAGTACAAAGTATGGTATAAGCAAGAAGTTGCATACAGGGTACTCACATTCATGAATGGCATTCAGTCATGCCAATAGAAGCAGGCTGGATTTCTACAGCAGTCCAGCTAGCTGATCACCATCTGATCGATTCCCCACTGTGTAAGGTCTCACCAGATCAGGAACAAAAGGCAGGTAACCGGGGTGGAAGGGATTCACCTAAAAAGGTAGCGTAGGCTCAGAGATTAATACTAGGCATTGAGAGTTTAAAACATCCAAGTGATTTATTAAAAACACAGTTTAAAAACAGCTCATGCTTAATGTGGTATAATCTCTTAGCATATAAAGAAACCATACAACGCGTTTCTCTGTGATAACCGTTTCATCAGGCATGTTACATACAAACTAAAACTGTCCTTAAATAGGGCTACGCTACAGGGACCGTATAATATTCTCCCCAACAGTCTGATATGCACTGTATTAAGTGATAGTGTATTACAAGATAATATTAAATATATAAATAAAAGTAGTGAGGAACTACATATTCATATATATAAGGGTGGTCACTAAGTGTATTAATAGTGGTGAATGTCCATGTAAATATATGCTGAATAGTGATAATATAGGAACTATATAAAATATGTACTCTATACGATGTGTTACAAATATGCATGGTCCTATATGTGAATATAATTTTAAGTGTAATGGGTGATTTATATCAGTGTAAGTCAAATCGCCACTATAATGGATATAATCATATTATATAATAAATTATAATACAATCACATGTGCATACCTAGTTGGTATAAACATGTTCAGGGGCTACCATATTACTCATATTCATGATAACATACCATTCAATACATAACAATAACAAATCCCATAAAGAATTTCTCCAATGGGAACCCCCATAATAGAGGTTCAGCAGTAACAAGATAATAATGTAAAAATGAGAGGTCCAAAATGTTAAAGTGTAACTATTAATGAAAAATAATTTGAACAATAAAAAATGAATAAAATATAAAAAGTATAGAAACTAAATAGTTAATAATTAAGTATCAAAATCTCAATCCTGGTATGGCAATATGGATAGGGAAATTCAGGTGTACAATGATCCCAAAATAAATTACCTTCTGAATAACAAGAAACACATTAGATATGATAGCATTCAATACATACATGTCTATGTGTGTGGTCCAAACTTAGATGTACACGAAAGCAGCTGAATCGATAACCTCATTAAGACCCAATTGGAAAAAAACTCTTGAATTTAAAAATCCAAAATGCCTTTGTCTCAGTTTAGTGAACCTATTATGATGTTGACTAGGGGGAATGCTTTCTATGGGAGTGATTTGTAGATGACATTTCCCTGGGGCATATTCATGTCAGTGATGTCGAGATACACTGTGTTTTGTTGATTTACGCAACACATTTCTCAGGTGTTCACTCCATCTCACCCTGACTTTTCTGCAATTTTGTCCTATATATTGAACCCCACATTTACATGTGAGTGCATATATGACGTAAACCGAATCACAAGATAGTCTTCCTGAGAAATCAAATTGTTCTCCTGTGGCATGAGAGATAAGTTTGGTGGCCCCATGTGTTATATATTTACACATGAGGCAACGTTTTTTGCCACATTTGAATGTTCCCTTTTTTACAGGATTTATTTGGGAAATCAGTTTATTATTTTTGATATTATAATAGGTTTTTTGGACATAACCACTTTGCTTGGAACCAATTTTGTTTTAAAGTGGGTGCCCTCCTATATACCAATCTTGGTTGTGCGGATAGTATCTTCTTAAGGATGGGGTCCCTCAGTAGAATTGGCCAGTGTTTCTTTAAAACTCTGCTAACAGCCTTCTGGTTTGAGTAATATTGGGTAACAAACAAAGGTTGTCCCTCTAAATTTATTGCTAATAACTTATTATTGCTTTTTTTAGTGGTTAGAAGCCTTCCTTTATCTAGTGACCTTGCTCTATCACAACCTTTTTCTATAAGCTCAGGGGGGTAACCTTTTTCTTTAAATCTTTCTTTCAGTAGCTCTGATTGTTCGTTATACTTTTCTTTTGAGCTGCAGTTTCTCCTCATTCTACAAAATTGGCTATAGGAATATTAACTTTCCAGCTAGTAAGATGATTACTGGAAAAGTGCAAAAAATTATTGCAATCTACTTGCTTAAAATATGTAGCTGTACAAACATTACCATCTCTTCCCCAGGTCAGGACCACATCTAGAAATTCAGTGGTGTGTTCTTGTAAGTTAGACGTAAAATTTATGCCCATATTGTTATTGTTTAAGAAGGATTCAAATTCATTTGCTTCTAGAGCTGTTCCGTCAAACACAAAAAGTAGATCATCTATGTAACGGCCACAGAACACCAGATTGCCCCTCCATTTTGCATTATAGATGTATAATTCCTCAAATATACCCATAAAGAGGTTGGCGAAACTTGGGGCAAATCTGGTGCCCATGGCCGTTCCCTTAAAGGGACACTGAACCCAATTCTTTTCTTTTGTGATTCAGATAGAGCATGCAATTTTAAGCAACTTTCTAATTTGCGCCTATTATAACATTTTCTTCATTCTCTTGGTATCTTTATTTGAAATGCAAGAATGTAAGTTTAGATGCCGGCCCATTTCTGGTGAACACACTGTGTTGTTCTTGCTGATTGGTGGATAAATTCACCCACCAATAAACAAGTGCTTTCCATGGTACTGAACCAAAAAAATAGCTTAGATGCCGTCTTTTTCAAATAAAGAAGCTAGAGAACGAAGAATAATTGATAATAGGAGTAAATTAGAAAGTTGCTTAAAATTGCATGCTCTATCTGAATCATGAAAGAAAAAATTTGGGTTCAGTGTCCCTTTAGCTTGTAAAAAGAATTTATCCAAAATTGCAAGTAGTTGTGCTTGAAGATAAAATTGATTAAAGTAATGATATATTCTTTCTGTAACTCTGACATATAGATGTCTCTCTCCAAATATATTTTGGTAGTTGTGATACCTAAATCGTGGGATATATTGGAATATAAAGCTCCAACATCATAAGACAACCAAAAGAAATTGCTCCCATATTGTATATGAGATAGTTTCTGGAGCAGATCTGTGGTGTCTTTGATGTATGATGGTAAGTTACATAAATATTTTTGCAAGTATGTATCAACATACTCACTCAATTTATCAGTTATACTATTAATCCCTGGGCCTACCTGGTGGAACTTTTGCATTTTTATGCAATTTGGGGAGGTGATAATAGTAGGGTATATTGGGGTGGTCTGGTAATAGGTATAATTTTTTCTTTTTTGTTTAAAATGCCTTCAGCAGCTCCCTCTTCTATTATCTTAACTAGTGCTTTTGAAAACTCAATAGTAGGATCATGGGGAAGTTTCTTATAATATTCAGAATCCAAAAGTATGCGTTACCCCCCTGAGCTTATAGAAAAAGGTTGTGATAGAGCAAGGTCACTAGAGGAAGGCTTCTAACCACTAAAAAAAGCAATAATAAGGAATTAGCAAGACATTTAGAGGGACAACCTTTCACCTAGATTACGAGTTTTGCGTTAGGGGCTATGCGGTGCTAACGAGCAGTTTATGCTCACCGCTCACTTACAGACAGTGCTGGTATTACAGGTTTTTACAAACTAGGCAAGAAGTGAGCGTTGAGCAAAATTTTGCTCATTACCGCACTCCAATACCAGCGCTGCTTAAGTCAGCGGTGAGCTGGTGTAACGTGCTCGTGCACGCTTTCCCCATCGGAATCAACGGGGAGAGCCGGCTGAAAAAAAGTCTAACACCTGCAAAAAAGCAGCGTAAAACTCCCTAACGCAGCCCCATTGATTCCTATGGGGAATAAAAATTTATGTCTACACCTAACATGAACCCCAAGTCTAAAAACCCCTATTCTTACACTTATTAACCCCTAATCTGCCGCCCCCGACATCGCCGCAACCTACATTATATTATTAACCCCTAATCTGCCGCTCCGGACACCGCCGCCACCTACATTATACTTATGAACCCCTAATCTGCTGCCCCCAACATCTCCAACACCTACATTATATTTATTAACCCCTAATCTGCCTTCCCCAATGTCGCCGCAACCTACCTACACTTCTTAACCCCTAATCTGCCGCCCCCAACGTTGCCACCACTATAATAAACATATTAACCCCCTAAACCGCCGCACCCCCGCCTCGCAAACATTAGTTAAATATTATTAACCCCTAATTTTCCGCCCCCAACATCGCCGCAACTATAATACATATTAACCCCTAAACCTAAGTCTAACCCTAACCCCCCTAAGTTAAATATAATTTAAATAAATCTAAATAAAATTACTATAATCAACTAAATTATTCCTATTTAAAACTAAATACTTACCTGTAAAATAAACCCTATGCTAGCTACAATATAACTAATAGTTACCTTGTATCTATCTTAGGGTTTATTTTTATTTTACAGGCAAGTTTGTATTTATTTTAACTAGGTAGAATAGTTATTAAATAGTTATTAACTATTTAATAAACTACCTAGCTAAAATAAATACAAATATACCTGTAAAATAAAACATAACCAAAGTTACACTAACACCTAACACTACACTATAATTAAATTAATTTCCTAAATTAAATACAATTAAATAAAATTAGCTAAAGTACAAAACCCCCCCACTAAATTACAGAAAATAATAATTAAATTACAAGATTTTTAAACTAAATACACCTAATCTAATCCCTCTAACAAAATAAAAAAGCCCCCCAAAATAAAAAAAAGCCTGTCAGGACTAGCCCTTTAAGCAGTCTCCTCCTACAAAGTCTTTATATGCCATGCGCACCTGCACACAGGTGCTTAGTATTTTGTTTGCAACTTAACATAGAGTTTGATCCATAAGCTGAGCTCCAATTGCCTAAACGCAATATTCTACAGATTCTCGTTATTTCTCAACTTAGAGAAGACTCTTAACTCAGGATTTCTACCTTGATCTCCTCTGAGGATTATAATTCAACTTTAGCAAGAGTTACTTTGTATTTCATCTCAACTCTCATCTCACAGAGACCCGCTCATACGCAGCACCTGTCAGCTCTCACTTCCACAGCGAGCGCAACTTCCATACAGCATCAGACACCGCCAGGACATTACTACCAGCTCAGTCCTCTGGCACACAGACAAGCTCAACATTAGTTCTCAAATTAAACAGCCGCCACCTTACTTGATCCACATTTGCGAGTAAGTCATTTTATCTGTAACGGTAACATACAGAAAGCGTAGACCAGTCACGCCCACACTTGTGACGTAACGGCTTGTAGCGAACACAGTGTGCTGCACACCACAGAGGATCCTGTTACCGCAATAAAGGTACTTTTGCTACATATTCTAAATAAGGAGAACTATTAATCTTAAGACTGTTTATTCACGCTGCGCAAAGTGCCAATCAGCCTAGCTCACTGTTTACCAATTTGCAATCTGTATTAGTGCTGCACATAGCTGTACTGATACTTACTGTTCATTCAGTAACCACTTAACAACTCACTACGGTAATACTGTTGCCATTCCACAATACTGGTAATAATTACCTAAGTGAAACAAATCATCAACTTTCTATTTACTTACGATCTCAAATAATTCCGCATCTGAGACCAAGACTGACCGTAGACCTAGGGGTTATACAGAACCCTCACATAATACTAAGCCCAAAAAAGAATGGATCCAGCGGAATTGCCGCAGATTGTATACAACCTTACACAGAAGGTTGACCAGCTTTCTCAGGGACTCAGAGAACTCCAACTGGAAAATCAAACCCTCCGAGGCATACTAAAAGAAACCATGACTCATAGGGGTCCTACTGAGTTATCCCCAGAACCCCAGGTATCCTTGCCAGAAACATTTGCTGGTAATAGGAAACACTACCGACAGTTCAAAAATGCCTGCACTTTGCTCTTTTCCCTCAAACCCAAAACTTACTGTACGGACAGAATAAGAGTTCTCACAATCGTGTCATTCCTCAGGGGTGAACCACGTGTCTGGGCTGACACCTGTTACGAGAATAATGACCCCATTCTGTCATCACTGCAAACTTTTCTCACTAGTATGGATGAATTATATCAGGACACGGACGTCCAACTCACCGCAGAAGCTAAGATGAGGGCTCTTAAGCAAGGCCGCAGGGCCGTAGAAGATTATATCACTGATTTCAAGCAGTACAGTACGGATTCTCAGTGGAACGCTGTTTCGCTTCGAAACCAATTCAGGCTAGGACTGTCCGATCAGATTAAAGATGAGCTTGCAAGAATGGAGATGCCCAATAGTCTTGACTCCATGATTAAACTTGTCATACAAATCGACAGGAGGTTGAGGGAGAGAAAACTTGAACGTTCATATGCTGTCTCACAAACCACTGCTGCCACCTCCTACACTCACCCTTCTCCTCCACGGAAAACTACTGAGGAACCCATGGACCTAGGTATCATCAGAGGCCCTATTTCGACTCAAGAAAGAACACGGAGAAGAAACCTGCAGCTTTGCATGTATTGTGCCTGCCCTTCCCATATCGTCAAGGACTGTCCTGTTCTTCTCAAGTCTAAGAGAAGTAAGTCAATTGTCTTTACTAAACATTCAACAGTCAGCTATAATCCTATTTACTGTCATATTCCTTTGTCTCTACAGTGGCAGCAGCAGAAGATCAACTTTGAAGCAATTGTTGACTCCGGTGCCAGTGGCTGTTATATTGATTTAAATATAGTGAAAACTAATAAAATACCTTGTGTGCAAGAAAAAACCTGTCTACATTAGAGTCATTGACGGTACACCTATTAAAACTGGTCCAATTATTCATCAAACTAAACCTCTCATGGTACAGACTGCAAATGGTCATTCTGAATATCTAGTGTTTGATATATTGCCTTCTCCTCTCTTTCCAGTTGTTTTAGGATTGTCATGGTTGCAGTTATATCAACCCACCATAAATTGGAAGGATTTACAGGTAACCCTCAATTCTACTTTCTGTCAATCCTCTTGCTATTCTCCCCACATTTGTCTTCTACAACAGTCAGATGTCTTAAATAATCTGCCAACTGCTTATTCCGACTACTCCGATGTCTTTAGTAAGAAACATGCTGAAACACTACCTCCTCACAGACAGTACGACTGTCCTATCGAGCTACAACCAGGGGCAACAATTCCTTTCGGTCGTTTATATCCGCTCAGCAAACCAGAACTCGACCATTTGAAAGAGTACATCGATGAGAACCTCAAAAAGGGCTTCATACGTCCATCAACATCACCCGCTGGTGCAGGGATTTTTTTTGTCCGGAACAAGGATAAGTCTCTCAGACCTATCATAGATTACCGCGAACTTAATAAGAAGACCATCAAGAATCGCTACCCACTACCCCTCATTCCGGAATTGATCGAGAGAGTCCATCAAGCAACCATCTTCACAAAGCTCGATCTCCGGGGGGCCTATAACCTGGTACGGATTAGAAAGGGTGACGAGTGGTTAACCGCCTTCAGGACCAGATACGGTCATTTTGAGTATCTGGTTATGCCTTTTGGGCTCTGTAACGCCCCGGAACTTTCCAGCACTTCGTAAATGACATTTTCAGGGATCTGTTAGACACATGTATGATCATTTATCTGGACGATATTCTCATATATTCTAACAATCCACAGGACCATATACTACATGTACGCCAAGTTTTGGACAGACTCAGGAAACACCATCTATATGCGAAACTCGAGAAATGTATTTTTCACACAACTGAACTATCTTTTCTCGGTTATCACATCAGTCCACAAGGCATCAATATGGAAGATACAAAGGTGACTGCAGTAACTGAGTGGAAACAGCCTCAGAATAGAAAACAACTCCAACAATTTCTAGGATTTTCCAATTATTATAGAAAGTTCATTAGGAACTTCTCTCAAATAGTCAAGCCTCTGACACGTCTAACTGGGACTAATATCCCTTTCTCTTGGAACGAAGATGCCAACAAGGCTTTTGAACTCCTCAAGAAACAATTCACAACAGCTCCCATTCTACACTATCCAGACCCCGCCTTACCCTATATCCTAGAAGTCGATTCCTCCGACTATGGGATTGGTGCTGTTCTCTCTCAACGACTTACGGACTCTTCACCCATACATCCAATAGCTTTTTACTCTAAAGCATTATCCCCTGCAGAGTCGCACTATCCCATAGGAGAGAAGGAGCTATTGGCGATTAGAAGAGCGCTCGAACATTGGAGACACCTGCTAGAAGGCACAGCAATACCCATCCAGATCATAACAGATCATAAAAACTTACAATACTTACAAGATAGTAAGACCCTTTCTTCTCGCCAAGCTCGCTGGTGTCTTTATTTCACCCGATTCAACTTTACCATCACTTACAGACCAGCAAAACTGAATGGCAAGGCTGATGCTCTATCTCGAAAAGATAGCGAGCACAGAACTCCGTCTGAACTACAGCATATAATTCCCCCAGAAAGGTTTTTAGGTCTCTCAAGCACCTTTTCCTGTTCTTTAAAGAATTATAAGATTGACAATGACTGTATCAAAGAACATAATTTACAGAAAAACCAGGACGGTCTATACTACCACGATAATAAACTCTATGTTCCTCCATCTCTACAGCAAGAAATATTATATCATAACCATGACATTCCAACTGCTGGACATCAGGGCATAAGTCGCACCCTTGAAAAGATCGCTAGACACTATTGGTGGCCACACATGAAGAAGTCTGTTTCCGAGTACGTTCAGAGTTGTGTGGTCTGTGCATCATCAAAGACTCAGTCCGCTCAACCTTACGGATACCTCATGCCAGTTCAAATCCAACAGAGACCCTGGCAACATGTAGGGTTAGACTTCATTGTCGATCTACCAAGATCCAACAAATACAATACTATCCTCGTCACTGTTGACCTTTTCAGTAACATGGCACATTTTATACCTTTCACAAAACTACCCACATCTCTGGAGACAGCCCAGCTATTCATACAACATGTTATTAGATTACATGGTATTCCTCCTATTCTCACCTCTGACCGAGGCACTCAATTCACCTCTAGGTTCTGGAGACAACTCTGTCAACAATTACACATCACTCACCGTTATAGCACTTCCTTCCACCCCCAAACTAATGGACAGACTGAAAGGGTAAACCAATGGCTGGAGCAATACATCCGCTGTTTCTGCACACAACATCAAGACAACTGGTCAGACCTACTTCCCTTAGCAGAATATGCTTACAATGATTCAGTTAACTCCAGCACTAACATGACCCCTTTTTATGCCAACTACGGATTCCACCCATCTTTCACTTTCTCTGCACATTCAGTTTCTCCTTCACCACTTGTTGACGATTACACCAATAACTTAAAGGAGACATTCTCAGTCCTTCGTCGAAACATCAAACAAGCTCAAGAGACCCAGTCTCATTACTATAATCTCAGACGCCGTCCAACCCCAGAATACAAGGTCGGTGATTCCGTCTGGCTATCAACGAAGAACCTCCGTCTACAAATTCCTTCCAAGAAATTGGGAAAGCTATTCATCGGTCCTTTCCCAATTCTTAGGGTGATCAACCCAAATGTTATGTCTCTTGATCTTCCACCTTCTCTACGTGTTCATCCCAGCTTTCATGTCTCCCTGTTAAAACCAGCAGGTCGTTTAAGGGACACTAATCCAGTCCTACCACCTGATCCTATCCAACCATTGTCAGATGAATTCGAAGTACAGAAACTACTTGATTCCCGAATCCGTAATGGCCTCCTTGAATATCTGGTATGTTGGAAGGGTTATTCTGATGAGGAAGATTCATGGGAACCCTCCACCAACCTCCATGCACCCAGGCTTGTAAGCCTCTTCCATAGACGTTACCCTGATAGACCCAGACCTCAAGTGCTGGGACCACTTGCTTGAGGAGGGGGTGATGTCAGGACTAGCAGTCTCCTCCTACAAAGTCTTTATATGCCATGCGCACCTGCACACAGGTGCTTAGTATTTTGTTTGCAACTTAACATAGAGTTTGATCCATAAGCTGAGCTCCAATTGCCTAAACGCAATATTCTACAGATTCTCGTTATTTCTCAACTTAGAGAAGACTCTTAACTCAGGATTTCTACCTTGATCTCCTCTGAGGATTATAATTCAACTTTAGCAAGAGTTACTTTGTATTTCATCTCAACTCTCATCTCACAGAGACCCGCTCATACGCAGCACCTGTCAGCTCTCACTTCCACAGCGAGCGCAACTTCCATACAGCATCAGACACCGCCAGGACATTACTACCAGCTCAGTCCTCTGGCACACAGACAAGCTCAACATTAGTTCTCAAATTAAACAGCCGCCACCTTACTTGATCCACATTTGCGAGTAAGTCATTTTATCTGTAACGGTAACATACAGAAAGCGTAGACCAGTCACGCCCACACTTGTGACGTAACGGCTTGTAGCGAACACAGTGTGCTGCACACCACAGAGGATCCTGTTACCGCAATAAAGGTACTTTTGCTACATATTCTAAATAAGGAGAACTATTAATCTTAAGACTGTTTATTCACGCTGTGCAAAGTGCCAATCAGCCTAGCTCACTGTTTACCAATTTGCAATCTGTATTAGTGCTGCACATAGCTGTACTGATACTTACTGTTCATTCAGTAACCACTTAACAACTCACTACGGTAATACTGTTGCCATTCCACAATACTGGTAATAATGACCTAAGTGAAACAAATCATCAACTTTCTATTTACTTACGATCTCAAATAATTCCGCATCTGAGACCAAGACTGACCGTAGACCTAGGGGTTATACAGAACCCTCACAAAGCCCTACCCTACACTAAATTACAAATAGCACTTAAAAGGGCCTTTTGCGGGGCATTGCCCCAAAGTAATCAGCTCTTTTACCTGTAAAAAAAATTACAAATCCCCCCCAACATTAAAAACCACCACCCACACAATCAACCCTACTCTAAAACCCACCCAATACCCCCTTAAAAAACCTAACACTAACTTCTTGAAGATCACCTTACCGGGAGAAGTCTTCATCCAACCGGGCCGAAGTCCTCAACGACGGATGTCTTGAAGATAGAAGATGTCGTCTGGATGAAGACTTCTGCCGGATTCATTGAGGACTTAGGGAATTAATTTAATGTAATTATAGTGTAGTGTTAGGTGTTAGTTTAACTTAGGTTAGGCTTTATTTTACAGGTACTTTTGTATTTATTTTAGCTAGGTAGTTTATAAAATAGTTAATAACTGTTTAATAACTATTCTACCTAGTTAAAATAAATACAAACCTGCCTGTAAAATAAAAATAAACCCTTAGATACAATGTAACTATTAGTTATATTGTAGCTATCTTAGGGTTTATTTTACAGGTAAGTATTTAGTTTTAAATAGGAATAATTTAGTTAATTACAGTAATTTTATTTAGATTTATTTAAATTATATTTGTTAGGGGGGGTTAGGGTTAGACTTAGATTTAGGGGTTAATAACTTTAGTATAGTGGCAGCGACATTGGGGGCGGCAGATTAGGGGTTAATAAATGTAGGTAGGTGTCGGCGATGTTAGGGACGGCAGATTAGGGGTTAATATTATTTAATGTTTGTGCGGCGGTTTAGGGGTTAATATATTTATTATAGTGGCGGCGTTGTCCGGTTCGGCAGATTAAGGGTTAAAAAATTTCTTTTAGAGTTTGCGATGTGGGAGGGCCTCGGTTTAGGGGTTAATAGGTAGTTTATATGTGTTAGTGAACTTTTTAGCACTTTAGTTAAGAGTTTTATGCTACGGCGTTGTAGTGTAAAACTCTTAACTACTGACTTTAAAATACGGTACCAGTCTTGACAGGAGAGGGTGTACCGCTCACTTTTTGTCAGACTCGTAATACCGGCGCTATGCAATTCCCATTGAAAAAAGAGGATACGCAATTTACGTAAGTGGATTTGCAGTTTTTCCAAGTCTGGCCAAAAAAGTGAGCGGTACACCTGTACCTGCAAGACTCGTAATACCAGCGGGCGTTAAAAAGCAGCGTTGGGACCGGCCAACGCTGCTTTTGAAGCCTAACGCAAAACTCGTAATCTAGCCGTTTGTTTGTTACCCAATATAACTCAAACCAGAAGGTTGTTAGCAGAGTTTTAAAGTAACACTGGCCAATTCTACTGAGGAACCCCATCCTTAAGAAGATACTATCCTCACAACCAAGATTGGTATATAGGAGGGCACCCACTTTAAAACAAAAATTGGCTCCAAGCAAAGTGGTTATGTCCAAAAAAACTATTAATAATATCAACAATAATAAATAGATTTCCCAAATAAATATTGTAAAAAAGGGAACATTCAAATGTGGCAAAAAACGTTGCCTCATGTGTAAATATATAACACATGGGGTAACCAAACTTATCTCTCATGCCACAGGAGAACAATTTGATATCTCAGGAAGACTATCTTGTGATTCTACTTACATCATATATGCGCTCACATGTAAATGTCGGGTTCAATATATAGGACGAACTTGCAGAAAAGGGTGAGATGTATGTATTGGATACTATTATATCTAATATGTTTCTTGTTATTCAGAAGGTCATTTATTTTGGGATCATTGTACACCTGAATTTCCATATCCACATTGCCATACCAGGATCGAGATTTTGATACTTAATTATTTACTATTTAGTTTCTATACTTTTTATATTTTATTCATTTTTTATTGTTCAAATTATTTTTCATTAATAGTTGCACTTTAACATTTTGGACCTCTCATTTTTACATTATTATCTTGTTACTGCTGAACCTCCTATTATGGGGGTTCCCATTGGAGAGATTCTTTATGGGATATTTGATTGTTATATATTGAATGGTATGTTATCTTGAATATGAGTAATATGGTAGCCCCTGAACATGTTTATACCAACTAGGTATACACATGTGATTGTATTATAATTATTATATAATATGATTATATCCATTATATTGGCGATTTGACTTACACTGATATAAATCACCCATTACACTTAGAGTTATATTCACATATAGGACCATACATATTTGTATATTTGTAACACATCATATATACTTATTTTATATATTTCCTATATTATCACCATTCAGCATATATTTACATAAACATTCACCCCTATGAATACACTTAGTGACCACCCTTATATATAGGAATATGTAGTTCCTCACTACTTTTATTTATATATTTATTATCTTGTAGTACACTATCACTTAATACAGTACATATCAGACTGTTGGGGAGAATATTATACAGTCCCTGAAGCTAATATGCATCACTAAGCACATTACGTTTCTTACTGACACAAGACAAGAGGAGGTGCTTGTCTCAAAAAACGATATCTATTATAGTCAGTATATTTTTAACACTGTATACTCACAGTTTAGGATTTAAGCATTATCACTTCATCACACCTCCTTACAGATATTGTATACACGACAACAATGTGTATATTATCATTACATCTGATAAACTCGGGTAATCCCCCTGTATCTATCACGTCACAAGAGTGGGCGTATTTAGTTTGATGATTTCATAGTCAATCCTATGTAGGACCAATCACACGTAATAACAGACGGCCCCATTTGACGATAATATATACATACACATCATGTCTATATTTACATATACGTGAAGTTTTTTGGCACAGACAAATTGCTCCTATAGAGTTGAAGCCCTGTTTAAAATACTGGGGTTACATGGACTCAGCTTAGGTAGTTATGACTATTTTAACATGCCACCACATTTTTGAGAATACGACGAGTGGAAACACAGGTGATTGACTGTCTTTTATATTTATATACATTACGATTCACTTAATTATTGCCAAATAACACTATTTCTTTTTAGGTGTATTGGCACTTATTAATACATACAATCATACAATATTTTACAAGTATGAAGGTCCTTATTATGATCCGTTTTTTTATATGTTTTTATATATATTTATATTTTCTCTGTATCACAGGTATGGCAGTGTGGGAGTGTGGAAACAAAGGGTTTCTATTGGCTAATGAATATGTTTGAAAGGGGCAAGACCATTACACCTGTGGGTAGTAAACTAGAGGTGTATGGCAATATGGGTGTGTGGAAACGAAGGGTTCCTATTGGTTAATGAATGTGTTTGGAAGGGGTGTGATTAACACACCTGTAGGTAGCGTAGCCCTATTTAAGGGCAGTTTTAGTTTGTATGTAACATGCCTGATGAAATGGTTATAACCGAGAATCATGTTGCATGGTTTCTCTATATGCTAAGAGATTATACCACATTAAGCATGAGCTGTTTTTAATAAATCACTTGGATGTTTTTAACTCTCAATGCCTAGTATTAATCTCTGAGCCTACGCTACCTTTTTGGGTGAATCCCTTCCACCCCGGTTACCTGCCTTTTGTTCCTGATCCGGTGAGACCTTATACTGTGGTGAATCGATCGGATGGTGATCAGCTAGTTGGACTGCTGTAGAAATCCAGCCTGCTTCTATTGGCATGACCGAATGCCATTCATGAATGTGAGTACCCTGTATGCAAGTTCTTGCTTACATCATACATTGTACTTCTGATTCACACATGTGGCGCCTCTTTCTGTTTTTATCACATATCATAGATCTTCCATCCTTGATGATGAAGTAAGAGAGCTGCCTATTCATTCCCTACATCAAGCTTATCATCGTATGGATACCGTCTGAAGTTTGGACTTTGGGTTATAAGCAATTATACTTATGATTGTTGCATCTTAGTTAGCTTCCTAAAAGGGAGTAGGCTTTTTATTTTTGATGTTTGGCTGCTTTAGTTTGTTTTGTTGCAATTTAAAGGGACTGTGCACTCAAACGTTATGGTGTTATAAAAAGACTGAGATTGTGCAACAACTGTCTATCCTGACTATTAATCTAAGTGCACTCGCTGCTGCTGTGTCACAAATATAATTATAAACAGTTTATATATAAATATAATTATATACAGTTTTATGCAATACCATCTATTGGATAAAAAAAATGAACCAACACACCAACCACTGAAATTTGACACTTTTAGGTGCAGGAATATAGGCTACAATGAAAGGCTAGGTTCACAGTCACACAACTACCAGCCAGAATATAGACTATAATTGGCAGCAGGAAGTTACACTACAGTAGCAATGCCCAGATGCATGCACAGATTACAATAATAAACATGTGTATGGAAGAAAATTTTGTTTCAGGTGAAATTTTCGTATTGAATATTCAGGGAAATACGTTTCCCCGAATATTCATTGGTTGCACTATTCATTTTTCATTTAATTTAAAATGAAATGAAAATCGAATTTTCATTAAACATTTACATTCATTTTCATTAAAACTAATGTAAATGTTTTAAAGCTACTTGTGAAAAGTTAAGGTATTAACCGCTTAAAAAAAAAATGAAAGAAAACCAAAGAATACTGATGATTTTCATCAGTATTTTTTTCTTTTTTTTTTTTTTTTTGGTGCATTCATTAGGATTTTCGTTTCATTAAAAAATCGGAGCTAACCGCCATACTGAGAGGATGCAAGTCGCAGGAGCTCTGAGCTTTTTAAGGTTTAAAATCACCTCTATTGACTGGGGTCATGGTTTTTCATAGCCTTAATTACATAGTTAATATCCCTGGACACTGCCGATAACCTGAGCACTGGACACCCTACCTGGTACTGGTAAGTGTGAGCCCATATAACCTGATTCCGGGACACATAGGTGGGGTCTAAGCTGGAGGGACAACATCCTGCACCAACAGCCTACATCTTGACCCTCCTACTCTGCCCAGCACTCCGGAGGGTCAGGGATCCACTCCGGAGCATCATCTACTACAGCGGCATTAAGCCCGTCATCATTTAACAGCCAGGGGACTGAGCCTTGTGAGGCCGATGGAGACTCAGGAGTTTCTACTGTTGAGTGCTCCATACACTCCTGGAGGCCAAGGATCCCACATATCGAACTCCCTGAGCCCAGTAAGATCCATGGGTGCTGCTGAGCAGAGGAGGACATCAGGGGTAAGAGACGGCGCATCAGCTTTACAGCTGTAATGGCCAGAGGAAAAGAGGCATGAAAATCTGCCATACTTGCTGCTCCCAAGTCGGCATCGCAGGGCCTGTAAATCACAGCATGCCTGAGGGGATTCCACTGCCCGACAACACAAAGGGGACCTGCATAAAGGACGAGTGAGTTCTGTTGCCTTAGGGTGTAAGAACACTTAAGATAAAGGCATGCAGAACACTCTGAAGTTGTTATTCCTCAAGAAGTTCAGGTAACTGCGCAACACTGAGCCCACACCTTTAAGCCCTAGGTATTTACCCTGCTGCACCTCTGACTTATTATTTGGTTTAGCCTGTTTGACAGGCCTACCAGGATACCAGGAGATTTCCCGGTGGGCTGTAGCAGCTGGGGCTGGAAAGCTACAATTTAAAGGGGGATTAATGAATGCAATTGGGTTGTAGGGTGCCTATATAACACCAATCTGGCATTTTTATTTAATACAAAGTAATACAATTTAATTCTGGGGAAGGAGTATCCCAGTAATCCCCTTTGAGAAAAATGGGGCATGTACATTCTTCCGACTCAATGGAAAATTGGGCTGGTCTTTATATTTTTCCAGTGCTGCTTTTTATTCCCAGTCCGGCTCTGCTTCCCTCTCAGGCTAAGTGAGTGAACTGTCTTCTTCATATAATATATTTTGCATACCTACCTGAGCAGTACAAATATTTACTACCATCATAAGAGTTTGCTGGGACCCTTCACCTAGAGCATTCACTGTATTAGGACCTGTGGTTCCCTGACCAACAATACAAGACGGACCGCAAACCCAAGTATATCAATCTTACACTTAGACCCAAGTTATAGGCACTATAATAAATATTTTTAAAGTGGTGTCCGCAGATCACCTTCTTTAATTACATGTCTGTGACTCGGCCTCTAAACATGGTGGTGTAATAAATCATCTTACACCAGGGGGACTTTATCTTCATGCTTATTGTATCTTCCTTTGCTCTAAAAATAAAAAGTTAGTGTGCTTATCTATATCCTCTGTGGCTATCTTAGACGTCTCTGCTGTTGTTTTATACTATGTCTCAAACTGTTAAAAGAAAACCTAAATCTCTGATTTGGAACTAAAGCTAGCTGATATGGAGGACAGATCCCGACGGAATAACCTGAGGTTCAGATAGGTCCCAGAAGAAATATGCCCTGCAGACCTAGAGCCTTACATACTGGAACTCTGCAACTGCCTTCTGCCTGCTCTGGACCCTCCTAGTTTAATCCTTGACAGAGTTCATCGAGTTGCGAGACTGCGATCAATTTCGCAAGACAAACCCAGAGATGATGAGAGGATACTTTGTGAGCTAGCCAATAAACAAAGCCTCCCTCAAAAATTCCAGCTAATGGCGGTCTTCCCTGACATCTCAAGCTACACTCTTCAAAAAAGGAGGACCTTCCGATCCATAACACAAACCCTAAGAGCGGAGAACATTCAATATCGCTGGGGTTTCCCCCCAAATTAATAGTAACAAGAGATGGGGCTATCCATACCATCATCACCCCACAAGAAGGACTTCAACTCCTCAAAGAATGGGGGATTGCCCCCTCTTCAGGTCAGGCCGCAAGAGAACCCTTAACCTCCCAACTATATCCTACAGCTCCGGAGTGGTGCCCTAAGCCACAGAGGTCAACTACTTTATGAACTCAGTATAACAATGTTTTGGTACGGTACTGTAGAGTTTATCAGTTGTTCTATTTGATGTGTTGAGATTGGTTAGCGGTTATTTTGTTCTTGCACCACATGTAACTTTAGTTCATAAGCTTACCAGCTCGCCTATAATTATACTAGTAGGTTTACTTACTAATTGCTTTGTCCCTCTTCCTGGACTTGATCTAGAAGGGCCTAGAGGCTGATCAATGGGGGAATCACATATCTAGTTCATCTCTACTTAAGATAATAGTCAATAGAGTTTGGTTACAAATAACACATCTCACATCCCCCCCCCCCAATTAGTCCAATCAGGTAAACCTATGCCTAACCTAATGCTTGGGATACTGTACTAACATCTAAGATACAAAACTAATTTTACACAGTTCATTTCCCCCTACATGCATCTTCTTAGTTACATCTTTTGTAGTGCACTCCCCCCCCCCCCCACACACACACACATAAATACTGTCTGTATTCTCCCCTTATACAGGGACAGAGGAGGTCAATCCTTTTGATAGGTAAACCTCTTCTACTGGTGGAACCTCACACCACCTTCATGGTAACACAAACATAATAATATTCTAGAAGCAGGCAATTTGACTAGCTAGAGTGTCTCTTGTAACAGTTTTGTTGAAACAATTATTGACTGTTGGTTTACTGTTGTCACTAACATTACTTATCTATTAGTGCCTAATTGACTGTTTATTATATTTCTCAGTTTACCTGGTCTAGATGACTATTTACCTGCCACTACCTAACTTATACAGAAACTGTAGTTTGCTGAAAGACTCCTGAACCTACAGCTGAACCAGGTGGGGTAAGTACCCTCTGCCCTTCCTACAACCCTAAGTCCGCCCACCCCCCCTGCTTTATCCTTTTTAGCTCTTACCCCTTCCCCCTCTCTTACCTATGATCTCCCCCCCTACATTCTCTTTTCTCTGAAACCCCCTTTGCCCCACCTGAAATAGTAGCCGGAGCTGATTATATTGGAGTTGACCTACCTAAATTTCTACAGGTCTCTGTTACTAGTACTATTGGTTCACAACAGGTTATGTATTCACTTAAGTCTTGTTAAAACTGTTTATGGTAATTAAGCCTAAGATTCTAATTATATAGTTTATCTTTATTATATAAGGTTGAACAATCACTAATGGAAACTGCAAATACCTCATAGACCATGTTGGATCGTACATTATGAAATTAAAAAAAAACAAAAAAAACAGAGAATTTGATTTTCGTGATGAATATGTATTAATCTGAAAACAAATGCACATCACTAGTAAATAGGGTTCAAAGATGACAATGGTTAGCAAGGACACAGACACAATGAATCATGATTAGAAAGATACAGACAGTGATAATCAACAGAATAAATGTGTTTTCAAAAACAATGTTCAGAAAATTAGCTGCAAAAATATATTGGAAAACTACTGTCAATTTCTCCATTGACAGTACTGTGCAAGATTATAATGGCCTTGGAGTTTTAAAACTCAAAAAAAAGAATACTTGAGTCAATTCAAATAGCTCCTCTAAGTCTGGTAAATGTTTTATAAATATTCTGTCCATTTATAACTTTATGATTTGAATATTAGCCACATTTCCACTGTGACCAATTTGAGCAAGAACACTATGATTCCTAATACTTTTTGTTATATTATTTAAATGTTTCTTAATTCTGGTTTTTAACTTTCCCTTGGTAAGTAATATAAAATATAAATTAAATTACACATAAAAACTATGGTTTAAATTACAAATAATGTTTTACAATGACTAAATTCCATAATAATATGCTTTATAATATTAAAAGCAGTAAGTTCTTTATTCTAAATTAAATTTAGATTCTATTGCTACATCTAAAATTGTTTCAAACTAATTTTCTCTTCCTTAATTACATTTGTTGGATTTTTTTTAATTCCTTTTAAACTAGATTATTCTTCATTTTTTTTATTTATTTCATCTATAAATTATTTTAGGCTTCTCACAAGCAGAACTATATAATGTAATGAAATAAAGTGTCCCCTTCCTATCTTTATGCTTTGTTAAAAAAAAAAATATATTATTTGTAAATGTTTTCATATGTGAGGCTAGATTCATGAAAGCTCAGTAAGATGATGAGGGGCTCATCATTAAGGAGAGGTTCTGTTCGAAATTAATTTGGGTTCACCATGTTTTCTAAACAATTGCTATTGGGGATTATTATAGATACAATTATTAAATATGATAATGTAAATAATATCTTTACCTATTTATCTACAGGGAGTGCAGAATTATTAGGCAAGTTGTATTTTTGAGGATTCATTTTATTATTGAACAACAACCATGTTCTCAATGAACCCAAAAAACTCATTAATATCAAAGCTGAATATTTTTGGAAGTAGTTTTTAGTTTGTTTTTAGTTTTAGCTATTTTAGGGGGATATCTGTGTGTGCAGGTGACTATTACTGTGCATAATTATTAGGCAACTTAAAAAAAAACAAATATATACCCATTTCAATTATTTATTTTTACCAGTGAAACCAATATAACATCTCAACATTCACAAATATACATTTCTGACATTCAAAAACAAAACAAAAACAAATCAGTGACCAATATAGCCACCTTTCTTTGCAAGGACACTCAAAAGCCTGCCATCCATGGATTCTGTCAGTGTTTTGATATGTTCACCATCAACATTGCGTGCAGCAGCAACCACAGCCTCCCAGACACTGTTCAGAGAGGTGTACTGTTTTCCCTCCTTGTAAATCTCACATTTGATGATGGACCACAGGTTCTCAATGGGGTTCAGATCAGGTTAACAAGGAGGCCATGTCATTAGATTTTCTTCTTTTATACCCTTTCTTGCCAGCCACGCTGTGGAGTACTTGGACGCGTGTGATGGAGCATTGTCCTGCATGAAAATCATGTTTTTCTTGAAGGATGCAGACTTCTTCCTGTACCACTGCTTGAAGAAGGTGTCTTCCAGAAACTGGCAGTAGGACTGGGAGTTGAGCTTGACTCCATCCTCAACCCTAAAAGGCCCCACAAGCTCATCTTTGATGATACGAGCCCAAACCAGTACTCCACCTCCACCTTGCTGGCGTCTGAGTCGGACTGGAGCTCTCTGCCCTTTACCAATCCAGCCACGGGCCCATCCATCTGGCCCATCAAGACTCACTCTCATTTCATCAGTCCATAAAACCTTAGAAAAATCAGTCTTGAAATATTTCTTGGCCCAGTCTTGACGTTTCAGCTTGTGTGTCTTGTTCAGTGGTGGTCGTCTTTCAGCCTTTCTTACCTTGGCCATGTCTCTGAGTATTTCACACCTTGTGCTTTTGGGCACTCCAGTGATGTTGCAGCTCTGAAATATGGCCAAACTGGTGGCAAGTGGCATCTTGGCAGCTGCACGCTTGACTTTTCTCAGTTCATGGGCAGTTATTTTGTGCCTTGGTTTTTCCACACGCTTCTTGCGACCCTGTTGACTCTTTTGAATGAAACGCTTGATTGTTCGATGATCACGCTTCAGAAGCTTTGCAATTTTAAGAGTACTGAATCCCTCTGCAAGATATCTCACTATTTTTGACTTTTCTGAGCCTGTCACGTCCTTCTTTTGACCCATTTTGCCAAAGGAAAGGAAGTTGCCTAATAATTATGCACACCTGATATAGGGTGTTGATGTCATTAGACCACACCCCTTCTCATTACAGAGATGCACATCACCTAATATGCTTAATTGGTAGTAGGCTTTCGAGCCTATACAGCTTGGAGTAAGACAACATGCATAAAGAGGATGATGTGGTCAAAATACTAATTTGCCTAATAATTCTGCACTCCCTGTATAGGCATAGAAATATATAGGTATAGGTCTATACAGAGAGGGAGTAGAATATGTGGAAACCAAATAGCCTAATAGTGTTTATGATCACTTATACAGAAATATACACACAAACTCAATAGTTTCAAAAGTGACAATGATTATCAACACAAAGCAGCAACAAAGTCCTAAAAAGCAAGGGTATGGATAACCCTATGGTACAGAATCTGGAAAGCAAGAGCAAGGATGGCGCTGTGTGATTGATAGAGTTGTCGCCCTGGATCACCTGTTTCGATTTCCCCCTTAAGAAATCCACTTACTTAAAATTAGCTCAATCTAAATGAGGTAAGTGCCATGTATTGGTATAGATGGACACAATTTGTGATGCTTTCCCTCTTGTCTCCTTGAAGGAAGAGACTTTTCCTTCTTTTTAGTCCCCTTTTTCAGAATCACCTTTAGCTCATGTGTTGAACTCAGCAAAGGGAGAAGAAAAAGAGTACATTGCATAGTACTGTTTATTAGACAAGTAGCCCTCAATCAATATGAGGTAAGTTTTCAGCATAAGGGTGAGACACACTGTGGTCACAGTGGTTGTTTGTTAGCAAGCCATAATAATCCAAAATTTCCCTGTCATAAATAAGTTCAGCACAGAAATTCTTAAAGATACCAAAAAGAGCATAACAATCAAACCTTTTTTTTTACCTAGAAAGGACTTAAAGGGACAATACTTTTTTTTTAGATGGTAATATAAAATGTTAAATCGTATATATAAAAAAAACCTTTGCAATATACTGTCCTTTATTTTGTCCCCTTTTCCTGTAATGCTATTGTGAAATTGTGAGCTTTTCAGTTCCTGCTAGAAATGGAAGTGCAGACCACTGTTATATTCCACACAGCTATTGCCTATACACTCTAAGTGACCTATTTATAACTGTCTCTAATTGGCCACAGTAGAGAAGGTAGCCTTAGTTACAACATGGCAGCTCCTATAGTTTTATAGACACTTAAACGTTACTTATTTTGTCAATATTTAAACAACTAATACAATTTCAAATAATACATCTACATGGTATTCCCAGACTAATCTTTTCTTTGAATGCATCATTCTATCTAGCATTTATTTAGTGTTTAATGTCCCTTTAACTTTTTTTGGTATTAAAGGGACACTCAATCAAAATTAAACTTTTATTATTCAGAAAGAGCATGCCATTTTAAACAACTTTCCAATTTACTTCCATTAACTAAATGTGCACAGTCTTTTTATATTTACACTTTTGGAGTCACTAGCTCCTACTTAGCATGTGCAAGAATAAGTGTGTATGCATTTGTAAATGGCTGATGGCTGTCACATGGTACATGTATGCATTTGTGATTGGCTGATGGCTGTCACATGGTACAGTGGGAGTGGAAAAAGACATAACTTTTAAAATTGTCAGAAAAAAAATCTACTACTCATTTGAAGTTCAGACTAAGTGCTATTGCATTGTCTTGTTATCTTGCATGTATTGATTATGCAAATCTACTGTGTTGACTGGTCCTTTAAGACATTTTGGAAATAATTTTTTTCTAGTATTTCACACATTTACCCAATTCGATTCTATAAAATGATAGGAAATATTCATATATGCATAACTTGGGAGGCTTTATTAATTCAGCCATTCTTCTAGTGGGCTGAGAAAACGGAGATAAAAAGCCATAAGAACACAAATAACAAAGTTTTGGCATGGCAAAGTTTAATTGGTAGGAATGGGGCCAAGTTCTCTATAATTTGTATTTTTTTAAAAGAAGCCTTCTAGCTGTACTAAAAGAGAATCCAATAAGTGAACTGATGCAGAAGTCTATTCAACTCATCAGATAATTTTATACCTGTTACAGGACCCCTCAATCACAAGCATTCTAAAAGAGGAGAATAAGTTACTATGTTCTTTAAAAAAAAATGTGCTGGGATGGATAAATCAATAAAGCACTTTTCTAAAGTGTTATTAGCACTTAGTAAGTGAGTGGTCATTCAAAAGAACCTTGTTTCAATCTTCATAGAAAGGTTAGTACTAAAAATGTTCTTTTATAGTACAATAATGCTTAGATCAAAGAACATTGTAGGCAATAGAACAAGGTCTATAAAAAATATTTTAAACAAAATTGTCCTAAGTCCTAAGATGAAATATACCCAATAATTTAACAAATGAATCAAATACCTGAAAGGAAAAGAGTTGAGCGCCAGGACAGACTTGAGTAAAGTTTTTTTTTTTTTTTTTTTTTTTTTTTTAAAAGATTTTATTGAGGTTGTGCGAAAACAATACAACTTATATAAGATATGTCAGTACAACAGACACAAACGGTACATATCAATGCGACAATTTATATATGGATAGAAGACAAAAGTCTAAATAGGAATAAACTTATGGAACCTCTTTTTCTGTTTTACTTTTAGATAGGGTTTAAGGAAAGTATGTAAGTATTCGCGTCTAATGGGATACATGCTATAGATAGTTATTGTACTTGAGTAGGTGGGTGTGTTGTGTTTAAAGATAACTAAGCAAATGGTATAAATAGCATTGTAGAGATGGTATAGCTAGTATGGTAATGTCAGATGGAAATAGAAATGGGCAGATTACGGCATAGGCAAGATAAGCCGTGTAGTTAAGTCTCCTAAATTGGGAGGTGTATTATTAAGTTATTATTACTAACAATAGCAGCAATAACAACAAGAGGGGGTGGGGAGGTGGAAGTTTGAATATAATAATCAGTATATATATATATATATATATATATATATATATATGGGGCAGGTATCATATTGGACTACATATAATCAATAGCTGTAATGAAAGTGCTGAATGTAAGCTGATGGTATATATGGATAGCAACCTGTCGTATAGCTTATAAGTGTAGATTGGGGCTGGCGTCATTCAAATAGGATGAGAAAGAGAGTCCTGCTGCCTCGGCCGCGGCAGCCTGACCACTATTTGATAGAAGTATTAGCACAGCCCAAAGGCACATCAAAACAGTAAGACAAGAAAATTAGGTCCAATTTTTTTTTTTAACTCAGTCTACAGCAGGGTCGTGTAAATGTATAGGGATCATTTGAGATATAAAAGTGACTGAATATTCAAAGGTATACCCTAAATTAGAGATTTCTAGTTAGCATATTATACAAGAAAAGATAAAGCTAAGTACATAAAACTATTGTGATATGGTTTCCTTAGCGATCAATAGTCCTATAGACTTGAAGGGTACTCTTACTGTTCCAATAACCTAAGAATCACATAGTATATGCATAACCTACAGTTGGACTGGAGCAGTAGAGATTCAAAGAACTTAAACACATGCATACATTGGGAACACTAAAGTGATGATATTAAATTATAAACAGATAACGAACTAATACATTGTGGAGGACAATATTAGACAAAAAACAAGGCAGTATCAGTGAGCTCTTCGAAGTAATGAACATGGATGTGGCATAAATTATATCAGGAGCGTGCAATAAGTAATGTTCTGCATGTAAAGAGACCAGGTAGCACTTCTGTTACAAATGCTCCCCTTAAATACTGCGACCTAGATGAGACTGTGGTTTGATGGGGAAAAGCTATCAGGGAGATCTGTACATATAAAGCTGCGTGGGCATTAATATAGACAGTATGAACAAGTAACCATGTATGCTGCAGCAGTATGTCCTAAAAGATTGAGCTCACTTCCATTTTGCTAACGGAGCAATGGCTGATTTCTGTTACTAAGTTCAAGTCCACTTAAACACTGCAGGACAGTATCTCTGGAGTAGGTTAAATGTCAGGCTTTAGATAGTCCAGGTCGCCACCGGGATCCCAGCCTCTCAGAAGGGAAAAGATTGTACAGAATGATATATGAGGCTGCAGTGGAACTGTCAAGGTAATCGCTGAGGCAAACAAAGGAGCCTGTAAATTCTTTGTTACCGTATCGGGATATGCTCTAAGTAGCTCTAGGGTCCTACGGCGGTTCTCAGATATCCTGGCCCCAATTTCTTGCGGATTGAGTTAAGGATGCATAGCTGGCCCAAGCGCTGTATGTGTGATCGCGTCTGCTGGGGGAATAGCTACTGTGGGTGCTGGCTGACTGACCTTGCGTGTCATGACCACGATTTCTCCCCAGATCAGGTGAGCCGCTACAGGTCCACTCTCCACTCTCAGATTCTCATGTCCGGAGGATGAGGGACGCCGGGGCCCCAAGGCGCCACCCCCTCCTAAAGTAGCCAAGTTAGTGGTTGAGTGATCAGCATGAGCCGCAAGTATGACATCCGTCCGCCGAGGCGTCAGAGTGGCTAAGCGCTTAAACACACCGCGGCATCCATCTATAAAAGAGTGTATGTCCTCCATAATTTGTTCCGCAGTCACCATAGTTAGAGATAGTGGAGAGCGCAGGGCTTGAGAATAGTAATGTAATGATAGGCCCAAGATGGCCGACCTCAGAGCCACCCAGCAGCAATACCTGCCCCTAAATTGAGAAATTCAAACAATCTGGTAGATCCCTCCGAGGAAATAGGTACACAAATCTCTTGTGTAAGGTAGTCTTGATGGAGGCCCAAATATTTAAGCTGAAACAGTCCTTAACTTTGCTATGTGTAAATCTTAGAGCCGGAGCATCTGGAATGTGCGACTGTATTATTTCCTAGTTGGCTCCTCCCCCCCCAGACTTGAGTAAAGTTTTTATCATGATAGTGCTGGACTATGTTTCTCAAACCCATTAAACAAAAATAAATATAAAATAAAATTACTCACTCAACGGCAATAATAAAAACATAAAGGCAAACAATCTCTCACCTAGATATACCAATATATTTGCTCACTTAAGCCTAGTTTCCATTCAGGTGGTAATGTTTTGAAACTGGTGGTAACATAAATAATCTCCATACACTGTTTTTATTACCAGTTTGCACACTTTACCCCCTCAATGGAAACTAGGCCTTACACTGTTACACAATTACAAGCAGGATGGCCATTGAAACTATCAACATCAATTGCTGGAGCAGTTCCTTTAGTAGTTAAAATTGCTATTATTTGTCCAAACTGAGTTATTACACTTTTCTGATTGGTTAATCACTGATAATGGAACCCATTTCATACTCTCATTTACATTATTCTCGTCTTCACAAATACGGTTTCTCTTGGCAATTGTGTTGTAGTGTTTGGTAAAGTATTTGCCATTTAGTGTTGTTTGTTTAAATCTGTAACCTTTCCGTTATAGAAATGGGGCAAAGAGAAACGCTCTTCTCTACAGTGAGAATGAGGTTTAAAAATCATGTTCTGTATTGTGAGAGTGAGATTAAAAAATCCTGTTCTGTATAATGAGTGAGGTTTCGAAATCTCACTCTGTGCAGTGGGTTTTTGAAAATGCAGTCTGTATATTGAGCACTGGTGAAATTACTTTCTAGAAGTTGCAGTCACTTTCTTATGGTAATTATTATCCCATACTGTTACATTTAAAAGAATAAATAAATATTATTTTAAATTATTAAAAGTCTAAAAAACATAATTATTCAAGCATGCCCAGTATACCCATTATACCCATACACAATTATCCTTTAGCTTGTTTAGCACTTACCAGAAACACTGTTCTATCCAATTGCTTAACAAACATCCCATCAACCCATTTAAACCATTTGTTATTTCTGTGATTTGCATCAATTATTGGCAGTTCCAAGTGCAGTTGTAGGAAAATGGAGATCAAACCTAATGTAAGTTGGGGTGGGGGGGTTACTTGTAGAAAGGTGAAGTTTTTTTTTTTTAACAAAGAGCTGAGTCACTTAGGCGCAATGCCCTACAAAAAGACCTATTGCTATAGTTTAGTTTTATATTTTGGGGTGTTTTTTTTTAAGTGGGGCTTTAGTTTTAGAATAGGCATAACTGTTTTTTATTTTTGGTAATTTGTTTGTTTTTACTGTAATGGTAGTTTTTTTATTTTCTCTAATGGTAGCTTTTTTTATGGTACTGCTACGTTTTTACTTCAGGTAAGGTTAGTTTTTTGGGGGGTAACGGGTGTTAGGTTAGGGGGTTAGCTGGTTAGGGGGTTTAGATGTTAGTGGGAATTTTGAAGTGAGGATAGTGGTGGTTTAGGGATTAATAGAGTAGTGGGGTACTTTGCAATGTGGGTGTATGGTGGTTTAGATGTTTATAGTCTAGAGGGGTAGTTTGCAATGAAGTTATGCCGGTTTAGGGGTTAATAGAGTACTTTAGTGCAACTGTTTCCTCCGGCTTCAAATGCAATTGTGTTTGAACAATCACAAGCAAACCATTGCCATTCAACGCCACCCACAGAAAATATGAGGAGCGTAAATTACCGAGAGTTCACACAAACAAATTTACTGTAATTTAAACAGCGCGCCACTTGTAATATAAATTTGAGCGTAAAGAACACTGCGATCTCAAGATTGCATTTACACTCTTTGTGCTAACAATAGTGCTCCACTCCTAATCTGGATCTTTATCATTGATCCCCTGCTGTGTTGCCTAAACCTTAAAGGGACAGTCTAGTCCAAAATAAAACAAACAAGTTAAAAAAGGGGTGTGTATGCTGTGAACAAGCTAAACCAGAAATGCCTTTCTCCTAATTGCACTTCTCACAATTAGTGCAATAGTCTCTAAAAGGAAAAGAAAAAAGGGGGTGGGAGAAGGCGCCACAGGCTATCTGGTATTAGACCTAAAATATAAATCTCTCCAAAATTGAAGTGCAATAAGCGTATAATACTGGCTAAGTTCTAAGGGTATATATAAAATGACTTAAACAAATAATCCAACACTGTTGTGACAATAAGGCAATTCACTGGTTACAATTTAAAAAATAACATTTAATGAAAACAAACAAATTATCATAAAACATTTAGTACATTCCTCTGAATTAGTAGAACAGTTAATAAGCTTCACTTCAACATAAAAACCATATGGTAATACTAATCCACACTAAAAAATAGCACTCATTCTAAGTAAACCTAATATTAGCAGGCTTTCTAAGTGTACCTAATAATAACAGTATAATACTAAAATGATACAAAGTTAAAACCAATAAGCAGAGCTAGATATAGGGCTGATCGTTTCAACTAGCTAATTTTGAACCGGATATTATAAACCTAAACACTGTCTGTGAATGTTATCGGTGACTAAATTTTGACAGGCACAGTCTCTCAAGTAACAGTTAATAGGACTCCAAATAGATCGTTTTCTGTTTATGAAGTAGGTGAAATACACAGTAGTTCTTAAAGTGCAATATAACCATAAGACTTCCAATCTTCACCCTCACTTCTAAGGGTCTTTCTAAAAGGAAAGTCAGTAGTAAGCACTTACCCGGTGCTCCGGTGCTGTGGGCGGGGCTTTTTCTTCCGCTCACCTGTAACGCACCTTGTATTTCTTTTCGTCGGTGACAATCTTACAATTATTCAGTAGGTAGATTGTAACTTCAAAGTGTGCACACTTTCGATCCTCCTTAGATTGATGCTCCTACCGTCTTCGCTCAGTGGGTAAATCCACTTGGTTCTGGCATTACGGTCCTGGGAGCTTCTTGATTACAAGTCTTTTTCAAAACAAGCCGGATACTGGTATGGTCTACGCGTTTCAGCTCACCAGGGAGCCTTTGTCAAGATACCTTCCTCCAGCTGTGATCCCTTTTTAAAGGATTCCTCCATTAACCCTATATGTGCCTTCCAAATAATCAGTGGTTCCTTCTTTCATTATTTAATGTGCCCTGTATTTTTGTGCATTACAAGTCACCAATTTCAGTGCAGGTTATACCGGTTGGGAAGTTACTAAAGTGCCTTCATAGAAACAATATTTAAAAAGCCAAAATAATATCATTACAAAAATTATGACTTTATTCTAGTTTCTACATTTGTTAATCTATTTTAAAATTATAACAGTAAATTGCCTCACAATCTCCAACGAAGGGCACAACCCTAAAAGTGTATCTGTCCCGAATATTATGATTCCGGTCTTTTTTTAAAAGATTATTATGTATTTATTTAGATAGAAAATAATTCCAAAAAACAAAAAAATATTGTTTTCCTGCTTGGGTTCGAACTCGCAGACCTTATAACTACAGTCTGACCACCTAACAATTAGGCTGTGTTGGAAGTTATCTCGATAGGATTTCAGTATTAATATTTGGCCTTTAACTAGCTTATATATAATCCGATAAATAATCATAGATTATCTATTTTTCATGTATCTTAATGATTAATTAGCTTAAATTAGATTTGTAAAACAAATCTTTCCAAGCTTGGGATCGAACTCATAGCCCTTACAGTTAGAGTCTAGCTTCTTATCCATTGTGCTATGATGGAAGTTTAAAGGGATCGAATTCTCTCCTTCTATATAACCTTGAGTTGTTAACTATTTTGATACAACAGATGGTCTATAGAGAAAATAAATCTATTTTTTAAATAACAGGGTGGATTCGAACTTCGGACCTATTGTGTGTAAAGCCTAAGCACTAGCCACTCGACTATTGACTCATTGAAGAATTCTTGCTTCTATTTGGGTCTTTTAAAGGATAAAGTTTGATATTAATGGGCTTTGTTCTTAGACATTTGTTTAAAAATCGTTAACAGTTTTTATATATTATTGTTCCTACAAGGGACATAGAAGAGTTATTTATTGAATGATATTCATAGTCACTCTGTTAATTCACCCCAAGAAAACACATATATTTAATCGACTTTCTTAACCAGTAGACATCTAAAATAATTAAATACTGTATATTTAATCTTGTTCGTTTTGATGGACATAATAAAATCCTTCTATTTATATGAGGGCATTCAAGTCCATTTCACTATTCAGCCCTTTGGGGTGGAGTGTACCGAAATTATATATAAATTCTGCTTCTTGTCTCAGCAACTTCTTATTAATATTCCCTCTTCTTCCATCCTGCACTATTTTCTTAATGCCCCAGAATTTTAGTGTTTCTGTGTTGCCTTTATGAACCTCTTTGAAATGTTTATACAAAGTTGTGTCTTCTCTTTCATGCTCTATTGCTAACAGATGTTCACGTATACAGTCTTTCAATTTCCGTCCTGTTTGACCAAAATACCTTAGATTACAGTCGCATTGTAACATATAGATAATATTTGTATCTGTGCATCTTATAATGTCTGTTATATTAGTAATTCTCCCGTCTTTCTCGGACTTAATCTGTTTTAATTTCGTACTATGTTTACAGGACTTGCATTGGTGGCAGGGGAAGAACCCCTCTATCTTATTGCCCTCAAGTGTTCTATACCCTCTATTGCACATTTCATTCCCCCTTTTGTACTCGCTCGGAGCCAATATCGTTTTTAAATTCTTAGCTTTTCTGTAAATAAAATTGGGGTTTCTTCCTAAGTTTGGGCCTATTATGGGGTCTTTTAATAAAAGATGCCAGTGTTTCTTAACCAATTTTTGAAACTGTTTGTGATGGGCTGAATAGGTCGTGATTATGGGTATATCCATTGTCTCTTTTAGTTCCCCCTTATAAGGTTTTTCTTTTTTTCTTAGTAATTCCTCCCTATCCATCTTTTTAACTTCATCCACTGTCTCTAAGATCTTTAAAGTGTCATATCCCTTCTCTTCAAATCTTTTCATTAATACTTTTGATTGTTTCTCAAAGTCCACTAGATCTGTGCAGTTCCTCCAAACACGCATCAGTTGACCCTTTGGTATGTTCTTTTTCCATTGGCTATGGTGACAACTCTCAGAATCAATATAATTGTTAGAATCGACCTTTTTAAAAAAGGTCTTTGTTTTAATTGCATTATTGATTATCTCAATTTCTATGTCTAAATAATTAATTTTTTCTTTACTAGATTCATATGTGAATTGTAAACCAAAGTTATTGGAATTAAGGTCATCAATGAAAATATCTAATAATTCTATGTCCCCCTTCCAGACGAAAAACAGATCGTCAATATAACGTCTATAGAGCACAAGGTTCGCACCCCATGGGGATCTTGCTATCAGTTCTCTTTCAAAGACCCCCATGAATAAGTTGGCATAACTGGGTGCGAACCTTGTGCCAATAGCCGTGCCCTTTATTTGCAAAAAATAACTGTTCTCAAACTTGAAATAATTGTTATTCAAGATAAATTTTATACATTTCAATAAAAAATCTCTTTGCGTGCTGGTCATCTCTGAGTCCTGTCTCATAAAGTATTCTATAGCTTGTATTCCTAAATTATGCTCTATGTTAGTATAAAGTGAGCTAACATCGCAGGTGACCAGCACAAAATTTGGTTCCCATTGGATCTCTTTGAGTACTCTTAAAAAATGTGCCGAATCTGATAGATATGAGGGAAGTTCTTTCACGTAGTTTTGCAAGAAATAATCAATATATTGGGACATATTGGACGTTATTGAATCTATGCCTGATATAATCGGGCGTCCCGGAGGTTTCTTGAGATCCTTGTGGATCTTTGGTAAGAAGTAAAATATGGGGGTTCTAAAGTTCTTAATCAACAAGAAATTATACTCTGAATCAGTCACCAAATTAGTTAGTTTTGCATCATCAAGCAATATTTTAAGTCTCCCTTGAAATTCATCCCCTGGGTCACTAAGTAATTTTTTATATGTTGTTGTGTCATTCAATAGTCTGTAAGCTTCAGTTAAATAATAAGTATTACTCATGATTACCACTCCGCCCCCTTTATCGGCCTGTTTAATGACTATATCGGTCCTAGCTTGTAAATCTTTTAATATTGATTTTTCCTTCAGACTCAAATTCCACTTCATATTCTTGGTTTGTTTGGTATCAATATCCTCCAAATCCTGTTTGACCAATTTCTCAAAGGATTCTATATAGTTCCCTTTTTCTTGTGTTGGGAAGAACTGGGATTTTGGTCTAAAATTAGTGTGAATAAATTTATTTTCTGTCTCTGAGGGCTTAATATCTTTGATAGGATTCTTTAAAAAGTACTTTTTTAAAGTTAATTTTCTTACGAATTGATTAATATTTACATAATGTTCAAACTTATTAAGTTTGGAAGTGGGAGCAAAGGAAAGCACTCTGTTCAAAACAGACTCCTGGGTTGTCGTTAGTTGTAAATTACTTAGATTAAAGATCCCATTATTCTCAGTTGATTTATGTATTCTAGTTGTATCTTTATTGGTAGTTTCACCTTTATCTAATCCTCTACATCTTCCCCCTCTTCTCCCTCTCTTCTTCTCTTTCCCTTCGGTGGGTTGTGATTTCTTTCCTGACTTATTCCTAAAAGATTGGCCGATGTAGTTGCTCTTTGGGGTGACTGTTCTATTGTTCTCAATGTATCAAATCTATTAAATGATGGAACCCTCCAATCCTGCTGTGTTTGTTCTGTTCGATTTCTAAATTCACGTTGGTCAAAATCCCTATTATGCCAACCTCTCTGGTAATGTCTGTTATCGTCAAAATGTCTGTAGTGTCTATTTTCGTACCTTTGATGTCTATATTCATCTCTAAGTTTGTCCCTCATTCTGTTGTATCCATAGTCCTGGTCAAAATTTCTGTAGTATGGATATGAATTATTTGCACTTCTGGAATTCCAACTGTTAGTATTGCGAGGAATCCTATTGTTACTGTAATCCCTAGAGCTGTTATTCCCATAATAGTCTCGTCCCCTCAAGGTCTCCCTTGGTTGTCTCTCTATTCTATCTCCTCTTGTCATATTTTCTTCAATAGTTTGACCTTCCCTTTCATATACATTTGTATTCCTATTATTCACCAAAAATTTGTTACTATATGTATCTCCTTGTTCTCTTTGTATCCTATTTTTGAATTCTTTATTATCCCTCTCTTCTTGTCTATTTTGTGGCCTATTTTCCTTCCTTTTGCTAAACAGTGTGTTATTCTTTTTCATTATAATTGGTACACTTTCTCCCTGTTCATCCTCTTTATTTTCTTCCAATTTATAATCCTCTCTGTCCCTATTATATTTTTTCCATTTGTTGTTCAATAGGTCGACATTTAAATCTCCTAACTTTTTAATGATTACACTCTCTTTTTCTAGAGATTTACTATCTTTCCTCTTTTTATCAAACATTGTTTTGGTTTGAATAAGTTCTTCATTAATTTCCTTTAACGCAATATTTCTGGCCTTAATAATAATTTTAATAAGGTCTATTGATGCCTTTTCTAATACATCAAACCACTCTATTTTTAAATCTGTTTTCAATTCAAAAGTGCAGTCTTTTTTCAGACGTAATCCCCTTGGTACCATCCCTATTTCTATATATTTTTCCATGAATTTTAGTTCAGTTTTAATTTTTAATTCCTTAGTCAGTAGGTCCTCTAAAGTATTTAAGGTTGTATTAATATCCATATTGGGATTTGAAAGTAAGTTATCTATTGTCTGGTTATTGTTATCCATTGAAGTATCTATGGCCAGAAGTAATGTATCTCTCATTGCGAAAAGGTCCATCTAGAAATTAGGGGAGTATATTACAGACTCAGGAATAAATCTAAATCACTTATCGGATATATATATGCTTAACACAGCTAACACTAGTGAGAAGTATAAAACAAACAAGTTAAAAAAGGGGTGTGTATGCTGTGAACAAGCTAAACCAGAAATGCCTTTCTCCTAATTGCACTTCTCACAATTAGTGCAATAGTCTCTAAAAGGAAAAGAAAAAAGGGGGTGGGAGAAGGCGCCACAGGCTATCTGGTATTAGACCTAAAATATAAATCTCTCCAAAATTGAAGTGCAATAAGCGTATAATACTGGCTAAGTTCTAAGGGTATATATAAAATGACTTAAACAAATAATCCAACACTGTTGTGACAATAAGGCAATTCACTGGTTACAATTTAAAAAATAACATTTAATGAAAACAAACAAATTATCATAAAACATTTAGTACATTCCTCTGAATTAGTAGAACAGTTAATAAGCTTCACTTCAACATAAAAACCATATGGTAATACTAATCCACACTAAAAAATAGCACTCATTCTAAGTAAACCTAATATTAGCAGGCTTTCTAAGTGTACCTAATAATAACAGTATAATACTAAAATGATACAAAGTTAAAACCAATAAGCAGAGCTAGATATAGGGCTGATCGTTTCAACTAGCTAATTTTGAACCGGATATTATAAACCTAAACACTGTCTGTGAATGTTATCGGTGACTAAATTTTGACAGGCACAGTCTCTCAAGTAACAGTTAATAGGACTCCAAATAGATCGTTTTCTGTTTATGAAGTAGGTGAAATACACAGTAGTTCTTAAAGTGCAATATAACCATAAGACTTCCAATCTTCACCCTCACTTCTAAGGGTCTTTGTAAAAGGAAAGTCAGTAGTAAGCACTTACCCGGTGCTCCGGTGCTGTGGGCGGGGCTTTTTCTTCCGCTCACCTGTAACGCACCTTGTATTTCTTTTCGTCGGTGACAATCTTACAATTATTCAGTAGGTAGATTGTAACTTCAAAGTGTGCACACTTTCGATCCTCCTTAGATTGATGCTCCTACCGTCTTCGAATGTAGAAACTAGAATAAAGTCATAATTTTTGTAATGATATTATTTTGGCTTTTTAAATATTGTTTCTATGAAGGCACTTTAGTAACTTCCCAACCGGTATAACCTGCACTGAAATTGGTGACTTGTAATGCACAAAAATACAGGGCACATTAAATAATGAAAGAAGGAACCACTGATTATTTGGAAGGCACATATAGGGTTAATGGAGGAATCCTTTAAAAAGGGATCACAGCTGGAGGAAGGTATCTTGACAAAGGCTCCCTGGTGAGCTGAAACGCGTAGACCATACCAGTATCCGGCTTGTTTTGAAAAAGACTTGTAATCAAGAAGCTCCCAGGACCGTAATGCCAGAACCAAGTGGATTTACCCACTGAGCGAAGACGGTAGGAGCATCAATCTAAGGAGGATCGAAAGTGTGCACACTTTGAAGTTACAATCTACCTACTGAATAATTGTAAGATTGTCACCGACGAAAAGAAATACAAGGTGCGTTACAGGTGAGCGGAAGAAAAAGCCCCGCCCACAGCACCGGAGCACCGGGTAAGTGCTTACTACTGACTTTCCTTTTAGAAAGACCCTTAGAAGTGAGGGTGAAGATTGGAAGTCTTATGGTTATATTGCACTTTAAGAACTACTGTGTATTTCACCTACTTCATAAACAGAAAACGATCTATTTGGAGTCCTATTAACTGTTACTTGAGAGACTGTGCCTGTCAAAATTTAGTCACCGATAACATTCACAGACAGTGTTTAGGTTTATAATATCCGGTTCAAAATTAGCTAGTTGAAATTATCAGCCCTATATCTAGCTCTGCTTATTGGTTTTAACTTTGTATCATTTTAGTATTATACTGTTATTATTAGGTACACTTAGAAAGCCTGCTAATATTAGGTTTACTTAGAATGAGTGCTATTTTTTAGTGTGGATTAGTATTACCATATGGTTTTAATGTTGAAGTGAAGCTTATTAACTGTTCTACTAATTCAGAGGAATGTACTAAATGTTTTATGATAATTTGTTTGTTTTCATTAAATGTTATTTTTTAAATTGTAACCAGTGAATTGCCTTATTGTCACAACAGTGTTGGATTATTTGTTTAAGTCATTTTATATATACCCTTAGAACTTAGCCAGTATTATACGCTTATTGCACTTCAATTTTGGAGAGATTTATATTTTAGGTCTAATACCAGATAGCCTGTGGCCCCTTCTCCCACCCCCTTTTTTCTTTTCCTTTTAGAGACTATTGCACTAATTGTGAGAAGTGCAATTAGGAGAAAGGCATTTCTGGTTTAGCTTGTTCACAGCATACACACCCCTTTTTTAACTTGTTTGTTTTATACTTCTCACTAGTGTTAGCTGTGTTAAGCATATATATATCCGATAAGTGATTTAGATTTATTCCTGAGTCTGTAATATACTCCCCTAATTTCTAGATGGACCTTTTCGCAATGAGAGATACATTACTTCTGGCCATAGATACTTCAATGGATAACAATAACCAGACAATAGATAACTTACTTTCAAATCCCAATATGGATATTAATACAACCTTAAATACTTTAGAGGACCTACTGACTAAGGAATTAAAAATTAAAACTGAACTAAAATTCATGGAAAAATATATAGAAATAGGGATGGTACCAAGGGGATTACGTCTGAAAAAAGACTGCACTTTTGAATTGAAAACAGATTTAAAAATAGAGTGGTTTGATGTATTAGAAAAGGCATCAATAGACCTTATTAAAATTATTATTAAGGCCAGAAATATTGCGTTAAAGGAAATTAATGAAGAACTTATTCAAACCAAAACAATGTTTGATAAAAAGAGGAAAGATAGTAAATCTCTAGAAAAAGAGAGTGTAATCATTAAAAAGTTAGGAGATTTAAATGTCGACCTATTGAACAACAAATGGAAAAAATATAATAGGGACAGAGAGGATTATAAATTGGAAGAAAATAAAGAGGATGAACAGGGAGAAAGTGTACCAATTATAATGAAAAAGAATAACACACTGTTTAGCAAAAGGAAGGAAAATAGGCCACAAAATAGACAAGAAGAGAGGGATAATAAAGAATTCAAAAATAGGATACAAAGAGAACAAGGAGATACATATAGTAACAAATTTTTGGTGAATAATAGGAATACAAATGTATATGAAAGGGAAGGTCAAACTATTGAAGAAAATATGACAAGAGGAGATAGAATAGAGAGACAACCAAGGGAGACCTTGAGGGGACGAGACTATTATGGGAATAACAGCTCTAGGGATTACAGTAACAATAGGATTCCTCACAATACTAACAGTTGGAATTCCAGAAGTGCAAATAATTCATATCCATACTACAGAAATTTTGACCAGGACTATGGATACAACAGAATGAGGGACAAACTTAGAGATGAATATAGACATCAAAGGTACGAAAATAGACACTACAGACATTTTGACGATAACAGACATTACCAGAGAGGTTGGCATAATAGGGATTTTGACCAACGTGAATTTAGAAATCGAACAGAACAAACACAGCAGGATTGGAGGGTTCCATCATTTAATAGATTTGATACATTGAGAACAATAGAACAGTCACCCCAAAGAGCAACTACATCGGCCAATTTTTTAGGAATAAGTCAGGAAAGAAATCACAACCCACCGAAGGGAAAGAGAAGAAGAGAGGGAGAAGAGGGGGAAGATGTAGAGGATTAGATAAAGATGAAACTACCAATAAAGGTACAACTAGAATACATAAATCAACTGAGAATAATGGGATCTTTAATCTAAGTAATTTACAACTAACGACAACTCAGGAGTCTGTTTTGAACAGAGGGCTTTCCTTTGCTCCCACTTCCAAACTTAATAAGTTTGAACATTATGTAAATATTAATCAATTCGTAAGAAAATTAACTTTAAAAAAGTACTTTTTAAAGAATCCTATCAAAGATATTAAGCCCTCAGAGACAGAAAATAAATTTATTCACACTAATTTTAGACCAAAATCCCAGTTCTTCCCAACACAAGAAAAAGGGAACTATATAGAATCCTTTGAGAAATTGGTCAAACAGGATTTGGAGGATATTGATACCAAACAAACCAAGAATATGAAGTGGAATTTGAGTCTGAAGGAAAAATCAATATTAAAAGATTTACAAGCTAGGACCGATATAGTCATTAAACAGGCCGATAAAGGGGGCGGAGTGGTAATCATGAGTAATACTTATTATTTAACTGAAGCTTACAGACTATTGAATGACACAACAACATATAAAAAATTACTTAGTGACCCAGGGGATGAATTTCAAGGGAGACTTAAAATATTGCTTGATGATGCAAAACTAACTAATTTGGTGACTGATTCAGAGTATAATTTCTTGTTGATTAAGAACTTTAGAACCCCCATATTTTACTTCTTACCAAAGATCCACAAGGATCTCAAGGAACCTCCGGGATGCCCGATTATATCAGGCATAGATTCAATAACGTCCAATATGTCCCAATATATTGACTATTTCTTGCAAAACTACGTGAAAGAACTTCCCTCATATCTATCAGATTCGGCACATTTTTTAAGAGTACTCAAAGAGATCCAATGGGAACCAAATTTTGTGCTGGTCACCTGCGATGTTAGCTCACTTTATACTAACATAGAGCATAATTTAGGAATACAAGCTATAGAATACTTTATGAGACAGGACTCAGAGATGACCAGCACGCAAAGAGATTTTTTATTGAAATGTATAAAATTTATCTTGAATAACAATTATTTCAAGTTTGAGAACAGTTATTTTTTGCAAATAAAGGGCACGGCTATGGGCACAAGGTTCGCACCCAGTTATGCCAACTTATTCATGGGGGTCTTTGAAAGAGAACTGATAGCAAGATCCCCATGGGGTGCGAACCTTGTGCTCTATAGACGTTATATTGACGATCTGTTTTTCGTCTGGAAGGGGGACATAGAATTATTAGATATTTTCATTGATGACCTTAATTCCAATAACTTTGGTTTACAATTCACATATGAATCTAGTAAAGAAAAAATTAATTATTTAGACATAGAAATTGAGATAATCAATAATGCAATTAAAACAAAGACCTTTTTTAAAAAGGTCGATTCTAACAATTATATTGATTCTGAGAGTTGTCACCATAGCCAATGGAAAAAGAACATACCAAAGGGTCAACTGATGCGTGTTTGGAGGAACTGCACAGATCTAGTGGACTTTGAGAAACAATCAAAAGTATTAATGAAAAGATTTGAAGAGAAGGGATATGACACTTTAAAGATCTTAGAGACAGTGGATGAAGTTAAAAAGATGGATAGGGAGGAATTACTAAGAAAAAAAGAAAAACCTTATAAGGGGGAACTAAAAGAGACAATGGATATACCCATAATCACGACCTATTCAGCCCATCACAAACAGTTTCAAAAATTGGTTAAGAAACACTGGCATCTTTTATTAAAAGACCCCATAATAGGCCCAAACTTAGGAAGAAACCCCAATTTTATTTACAGAAAAGCTAAGAATTTAAAAACGATATTGGCTCCGAGCGAGTACAAAAGGGGGAATGAAATGTGCAATATAGGGTATAGAACACTTGAGGGCAATAAGATAGAGGGGTTCTTCCCCTGCCACCAATGCAAGTCCTGTAAACATAGTACGAAATTAAAACAGATTAAGTCCGAGAAAGACGGGAGAATTACTAATATAACAGACATTATAAGATGCACCGATACAAATATTATCTATATGTTACAATGCGACTGTAATCTAAGGTATTTTTATTCAAACAGGACGGAAATTGAAAGACCGTATACGTGAACATCTGTTAGCAATAGAGCATGAAAGAGAAGACACAACTTTGTATAAACATTTCAAAGAGGTTCATAAAGGCAACACAGAAACACTAAAATTCTGGGGCATTAAGAAAATAGTGCAGGATGGAAGAAGAGGGAATATTAATAAGAAGTTGCTGAGACAAGAAGCAGAATTTATATATAATTTCGGTACACTCCACCCCAAAGGGCTGAATAGTGAAATGGACTTGAATGCCCTCATATAAATAGAAGGATTTTATTATGTCCATCAAAACGAACAAGATTAAATATACAGTATTTAATTATTTTAGATGTCTACTGGTTAAGAAAGTCGATTAAATATATGTGTTTTCTTGGGGTGAATTAACAGAGTGACTATGAATATCATTCAATAAATAACTCTTCTATGTCCCTTGTAGGAACAATAATATATAAAAACTGTTAACGATTTTTAAACAAATGTCTAAGAACAAAGCCCATTAATATCAAACTTTATCCTTTAAAAGACCCAAATAGAAGCAAGAATTCTTCAATGAGTCAATAGTCAAGTGGCTAGTGCTTAGGCTTTACACACAATAGGTCCGAAGTTCGAATCCACCCTGTTATTTAAAAAATAGATTTATTTTCTCGATAGACCATCTGTTGTATCAAAATAGTTAACAACTCAAGGTTATATAGAAGGAGAGAATTCGATCCCTTTAAACTTCCATCATAGCACAATGGATAAGAAGTTAGACTCTAACCGTAAGGGCTATGAGTTCGATCCCAAGCTAGGAAAGATTTGTTTTACAAATCTAATTTAAGCTAATTAATCATTAAGATACATGAAAAATAGATAATCTATGATTATTTATCGGATTATATATAAGCTAGTTAAAGGCCAAATATTAATACTGATATCCTATCGAGATAACTTCCAACACAGCCTAATGGTTAGGTGGTCAGACTGTAGTTATAAGGTCTGCGAGTTCGAACCCAAGCAAGAAAACAATAATTTTTTGTTTTTTGGAATCATTTTCTATCTAAATAAATACATAATAATCTTTTAAAAAAAGACCGGAATCATAATATTCGGGACAGATACACTTTTAGGGTTGTGCCCTTCGTTGGCGATTGTGAGGCAATTTACTGTTATAATTTTAAAATAGATTAACAAATGTAGAAACTAGAATAAAGTCATAATTTTTGTAATGATATTATTTTGGCTTTTTAAATATTGTTTCTATGAAGGCACTTTAGTAACTTCCCAACCGGTATAACCTGCACTGAAATTGGTGACTTGTAATGCACAAAAATACAGGGCACATTAAATAATGAAAGAAGGAACCACTGATTATTTGGAAGGCACATATAGGGTTAATGGAGGAATCCTTTAAAAAGGGATCACAGCTGGAGGAAGGTATCTTGACAAAGGCTCCCTGGTGAGCTGAAACGCGTAGACCATACCAGTATCCGGCTTGTTTTGAAAAAGACTTGTAATCAAGAAGCTCCCAGGACCGTAATGCCAGAACCAAGTGGATTTACCCACTGAGCGAAGACGGTAGGAGCATCAATCTAAGGAGGATCGAAAGTGTGCACACTTTGAAGTTACAATCTACCTACTGAATAATTGTAAGATTGTCTCCGACGAAAAGAAATACAAGGTGCGTTACAGGTGAGCGGAAGAAAAAGCCCCGCCCACAGCACCGGAGCACCGGGTAAGTGCTTACTACTGACTTTCCTTTTACAAAGACCCTTAGAAGTGAGGGTGAAGATTGGAAGTCTTATGGTTATATTGCACTTTAAGAACTACTGTGTATTTCACCTACTTCATAAACAGAAAACGATCTATTTGGAGTCCTATTAACTGTTACTTGAGAGACTGTGCCTGTCAAAATTTAGTCACCGATAACATTCACAGACAGTGTTTAGGTTTATAATATCCGGTTCAAAATTAGCTAGTTGAAACGATCAGCCCTATATCTAGCTCTGCTTATTGGTTTTAACTTTGTATCATTTTAGTATTATACTGTTATTATTAGGTACACTTAGAAAGCCTGCTAATATTAGGTTTACTTAGAATGAGTGCTATTTTTTAGTGTGGATTAGTATTACCATATGGTTTTTATGTTGAAGTGAAGCTTATTAACTGTTCTACTAATTCAGAGGAATGTACTAAATGTTTTATGATAATTTGTTTGTTTTCATTAAATGTTATTTTTTAAATTGTAACCAGTGAATTGCCTTATTGTCACAACAGTGTTGGATTATTTGTTTAAGTCATTTTATATATACTCTTAGAACTTAGCCAGTATTATACGCTTATTGCACTTCAATTTTGGAGAGATTTATATTTTAGGTCTAATACCAGATAGCCTGTGGCGCCTTCTCCCACCCCCTTTTTTCTAGTCCAAAATAAACTTTTGTCATTCAGATAGAGAATATAATTTTAAACAATTTTCCAATTTACTTTTATCACCAATTTTGCTTTGTTCCCTTGGTATTCTTAGTTGAAAGCTAAACTTAAGAGGTTCATGTGCTAATTTCTAAACCCTTGAAGGCCGCCCCTTCTCTCAGGACATTTTGACAGTTTTTCACCACTAGAGGGTGTTAGTTCATGTGTATCATATAGATAACACTGTGCTCACGCACGTGGAGTTCCAGGGAGCCAGCTATGATTGGCTAAAATGGATGTCTGTCAAAAGAACTGAAATAAGGGGGCAGTTTGCAAAAGCTTAGATACAAGGTAATCACAGAGGCCAAAAGTGTATTTATATAACTGTGTCGGTTATGCAAAACTAGGGAATAGGTAATAAATTGATTATTTTTTTTAACAATACAAATTCTGGTGTAGGCTGTCACTTTAATGACCCTGACTATTGAAATATTGAGCTGCATACCTGTTTATCCTTTTAAATCCACCCTGAGTACTGCTGTTCAATTACTAACTGCTTGACTTTAGCTTGCCCCTGACCTGCAAACTAAAACTATCATCTGTATGCTCTAACTCAATGAATTACAGGTATTTAATATTTACTTTTAAAATCACAAGTCAACCTGTGCAGTGTCACTTTAATGGTGATTTGAAGTGTGTGTGTATATGTATGTATGTGTGTGTGTGTATATATATATTTATATACAAGATATTGGATTAAAAACAATTAAAAAGAAAATAATTATATATATATATGACTGTCGGGTGGCCTGGAATAGGATACAATGTAGTATCTACAAATAAAAATTTGCTACTAGCTCGCAACCGTATAAGATATCAATAAAAAATGGGTATTACTGAACTAAGAAGCCCATTGTGAAATATTTAGCGACCTAAAAAAGATCCCTTTTGTATTAACGTCTATGATTTTGTGAACCACCACAACTGGGAGAAAATAAGTGGGTTTATCCGTATATCCTGTTGCTAAAAAGCTGTTTAAAATTATTATCAAAAAAGATAGGGCGTAGTCCAACTCTTGGATATCATATTAATCAAAATGCACAATAAATAGTTGTCTTAATATAACATTAAACCACAACATTTTTTTTAGGGACTTATCCAAACTGATGAGATTTCCTAGATCATCTCACCTAACCAGTGAGCTTTCAAATATCTAGACATGTGCTTATCGATTCGTTTCGATCGAATTACGGTAGTACCGAATCTACCGAATAAATCCGAATTAGTTCGGATTTATTCGTTACATTCGGATGGCCATGGATTACACTAGTATTGTACAGTATATTAGGTTATATCACTCTGCTATGGGTTACACCTAATATACAGTACATAATACTAGTCTAATACACAGCACATCCCACCTAACACATACCGAATTTCCGAACTGAACCGAATCCAGCCAAATTTATTCGAATCCGAAACGAATCCAAAACAAATTCATTTGAATTTTTCCGAATTCGAATTGATCCGAACCGAAATTCGAAAACATCCAAATCGATCCAAACCGAAATAATTTTTCGGCAGTGCACAAGTCTACAAATATCAGGCCCTCAATCACAGCGTTCATGCGTATTGGCATGCTCTCCACCAGTTTTTCACATTGCTGTTGGATGACTTTGACACCCCTGGCACAAAAATTCAAGCCCTAAAATTGCTTCTTTGTAGCACCAAACATTTCACTATTGTACTACGACAAATATTGCTATTCCATTTTCCCTAGCACAAGGCTCTTTCATATATGTCCTCATACTTTACCTGTATTGCGGAAACTATTCTGTGGTTTCCTGTTCCTGGCTGTGAAAATGACCCTGGCTCGGATGTGGCTGAAACAGAATTTGCCAACTTGGGGACAAGTTGAAGACATAATATAATATATTGAGCCCATGGAGTCATATGTCTCTCAAGTGAATAACTCAGTGGAACTTCAATCTTTGATTTGGAAGCATAGCATAAAGAATACCTAATTTCCACAATTGATATACTCAGCCCCTTTATTTTTCTTCTTTATTCTTGGCTTCTTGGGTCTTCTCTTTTATCCTGCTTTTCTTCTCACCCAGTATGGATATTTCATATGTCTAATCTCATAAATATTGATGATGCAAATATTGTTCCTTAAGTCCTTTTATTTTCATTATATTCTACCATGTATCTGGTATATAAACTAATGCAGAAATGCTGTGTATGTTTAATTTCTATTTTCTGAACTGTTAATGTTGTCTTAATCTTACTATGTTGTATTATATATTTAAATAGAGGGCCATTCAGTTCTCTAATTACTTTAATCTACATTTGTTTGATGGATTTGACAAAATGGCCACTAGACATTGTTTCTAAGATCCTTGTTGATTTTGAAGGATTATCATTTATATATATATATATATATATATATATATATATATATATATATATATATATAGATGTGACACGTAATAACATGTATGGATTACCTTTTGTTTAAACGAATGTACATTTCCATCATGCCTCAATAAAAATAAACAATTACAAAACAGCATATTAAAGGGACAGTCTACACCTTAGTCATCTTAAAATCTTACCTTAGATTAAACTGTAAATAGCCTCCTTGCACCCCTTCTATATATCATGCAACACAAATGGTAAGAAAGTTATTTTAAAATGAATATTGTTTCTGGCCACTTTGAAATGGCTGCAAATGGCGTCCAATCACAAAAGGCTCACTAGTTAGATTCAACAGACTGTCAATGCTATTCAGCAGAGTGCCTAGATGCAGCCCAGATTGTGATGTCATCAGTGGGCGCAGCTTGGCAGCCATTTAAAAGTGGCAAGAAACGATATTCATTTTAAAATACATTTTTTACCATGATATAGAAAGGGGTACAGAAGGCTATTTGCAGCTTAATCTAAGGTACGATTTTAAGATGACTTAGGTATAGGTAAATTGTTTTGCTCCCACAAGTGGTACCTAGTATAGTCAAAAGCACAATAAAATAATCCATGCTGGGGGCGTGTCTTGACCGTGGCCATGACCAGCAGCAAAATTGTGAAGCTCCTCAAGCAAATACAATAACTTATAAATAACAAATGGTAATACATCAATGCCTACTTGCAAACTTATGATGTATCAATACAGTGCAAAGGAACTAGACATGTATAATGTATCACAATAAAAACAAATACATATAAAATAAAAATATATGTCAATAAAAATGAGCAAATGTTAACAGCAAGTCACAACCTACTGGTCAGGCCAGACAACTCAAACAATATACGCAATACACATTTCTGGGTCACGCCCCTTCATCAGGTGAACTTGCCGTCTATCTCCTCTTGAACTCGACATCCTGCTCTGCAACTTATCAAACTAACTAATTAAAAGACACAGAGCTGAACGATACATCTATTTTCACGATCATATCAGCTGGAACCGAACCAGACTGTTTGAGGATGCAGGCCGTGGCATCAACACATCTACGCATCACCCCCCTCGGTTAACTAGGTAATTGAGTAGAGCTGTGTTAATCTGCTACAATTTTCAGTATTTTAACATTGTTATCACTAATGTAGATTTGTCAAGGTCTCCTCAGTTGTATCAATACATCATGGTTACTGACCCTAGAGACCTGATTGCTGTGCTCATAAAATGGGTAGATACCAATACAGCAATACTCATGTCAGAGATCAGACTTGCATTTTCCCCTACTACCATAAGGGAACCTATAAATTCACCCTATGCCTGCTGGGGTGTTCAGGTGAAGTGTGGCAAGCAGGAGCGCCCGAGATGGGATCATACAGTCTCACCAGAGAAAAGTAAGACTGATGCAGATTCCGCATCATTACAGACAACTGAGGCTCCATGTAATGTCGAGATAGATACTGGTGCAGATTCTGTAGACCACATCATTCTGGCAGAAGACTTCTACTTACCCAGTAGAAAACACTGGGTGGCGGGTTGCCATCATGGGGGAACTTCATCTGGCTCTCACCTGATGGTACTCACGCATTAGCCCTGCAACATGAAGCAACAAAGCAGCAGCAACCCAGCAACTAAAGAGTGTGCTACTCATTGGCGAAGGTGTCATTGACCGATATTGCTTGATAGAGAACCGTTGTTGGACCCTGGCAGGTGTGCCCCACATATCACTATATTGACAGCATAGCCAGGAGGTCTGGTAAACTTTAATTTGTTAGCTGACTTCTCTAGAGCAACCAGTGGGACTACAGGTATTTCATGTCCTTTTTTATTCTCTTTTTCTTTGAACTGTACTAACAATGCTGAAAGCACTTTAAGTAGCCCTGGAACAGTTTAGTATCATTATGTATTTATGTACATTGCTTAATACATGCATGCATGCTATTAAAGCAGATGATCAGTATTCCTAGGCAGGTTGTATTCTGCAGCCCTACATACTTTTCCATTATACATTATCACTTAGAGGATGAACAGACTTATGTACTGTTTCATCTACCCATAAGGGTTTATTTAACAACTCCATTATGTGTTATATTATGATGTCCTATCCTAGTTAGGTCACCTTAAATACCACTGCTACTGTAATAGTTTAAATGTCTCTCATGTGAAAAATCTTTGTATAAACATATTAAGTATTTGGGAGTTCACTTTTAGCACCCCACTATTTTTGCAAGTTTACTTTAGATAGTTTCAAAGTCCTATTCCTTCAACTGAAACAGCTGCTAGGCCTGTTTGTTATTCACGGCTAATCATTAAGCTATAGATTATTTAAGGCCACTTGGCGGGTCTCTCTCCAAAATGTACTAATTTGGGACATGAGGGTATTATCATAAACCTTATTTTTACAGAGCTTTAGTGGAATGACATGGAGAGCCCTCATTTTCCTATGCCCTTATCACCGAGATCATGACAAAATAACACATATAACGTTACAGGTTGTCCCAGTTCACTCTTTCCCCCTAAATACCTAATACCTGATTTATAAAATTGAAGCTATAGCTTTAAACTGGGTATGCTATAAGAATCGTTATCCTCTCATAATAAGTAGATACATACATGTCTCCCTAGCTTATTTCCCAGACGGCATTGACCGATATTGCTTGATAGAGAACCGTTGTTGGACCCTGGCAGGTGTGCCCCACATATCACTATATTGACAGCATAGCCAGGAGGTCTGGTAAACTTTAATTTGTTAGCTGACTTCTCTAGAGCAACCAGTGGGACTACAGGTAATTCATGTCCTTTTTTATTCTCTTTTTCTTTGAACTGTACTAACAATGCTGAAAGCACTTTAAGTAGCCCTGGAACAGTTTAGTATCATTATGTATTTATGTACATTGCTTAATACATGCATGCATGCTATTAAAGCAGATGATCAGTATTCCTAGGCAGGTTGTATTCTGCAGCTCTACATACTTTTCCATTATACATTATCACTTAGAGGATGAACAGACTTATGTACTGTTTCATCTACCCATAAGGGTTTATTTAACAACTCCATTATGTGTTATATTATGATGTCCTATCCTAGTTAGGTCACCTTAAATACCACTGCTACTGTAATAGTTTAAATGTCTCTCATGTGAAAAATCTTTGTATAAACATATTAAGTATTTGGGAGTTCACTTTTAGCACCCCACTATTTTTGCAAGTTTACGTTAGATGGTTTCAAAGTCCTATTCCTTCAACTGAAACAGCTGCTAGGCCTGTTTGTTATTCACGGCTAATCATTAAGCTATAGATTATTTAAGGCCACTTGGCGGGTCTCTCTCCAAAATGTACTAATTTGGGACATGAGGGTATTATCATAAACCTTATTTTTACAGAGCTTTAGTGGAATGACATGGAGAGCCCTCATTTTCCTATGCCCTTATCACCGAGATCATGACAAAATAACACATATAACGTTACAGGTTGTCCCAGTTCACTCTTTCCCCCTAAATACCTAATACCTGATTTATAAAATTGAAGCTATAGCTTTAAACTGGGTATGCTATAAGAATCGTTATCCTCTCATAATAAGTAGATACATATATGTCTCCCTAGCTTATTTCCCAGACGGCAGTCTATAGAACATACTATCATCTATTGCTAGAGGAAAGTAACCTTTCTATCAGGAGCAGTATGTCTGACTTTTTTAAATCTCTACATGTTGGCCTTGAGCGACGCAAAGATGCTGAGAATACATCTATTGGGTAAAACCAAGTTAAATTTTAAGCAACTCCTCACTTGTTTCATCCATAATCCTTTTGAGACCTTCTCAAATGTCTTATGAACTATCTTGAGATTGGAATGAATCTCATAGTGTTCCTTAGAATTGCATGTTTGTACACAACTGAAACTGGTTAAAAATGGCAACTGCAACAGCTTGGTTGAAGGGGAGGGACAAGCTTCTAGAGTATGGATTCGAAAAAGGTAATTGATTCAGCACACATACCTAAATACAATATCACTTTAAAGCAAGTTAATGGAATGGGGTCATAGAACATTGTGATCATCCTATTAAAGGGACAGTCTTCACCAGAATTGTTATTGTTTTAAAAGATAGTTTTTACCCATTCCCCAGTTTTGCATAACCAACACAGTTATATTTATATATGTTTTACCTCTGTGATTATCTTGTATCTAAGCCTCTACAAACTGCCCCTTTATTTCAGTTCTTTTGACAGACTTGCAGTTTAGCCAATCAGTGATAGCTCCCAGGTAACTTCAGGTGCATGAGCACAGTGTTATCTATATGAAAAAAAATTAACTAACACCCTCTGGTGGTGAAAAACCTGTTAAAATGCATTCTTAAGAGGCGGCCTTCAAGGTCTAAGAAATTAGCATATGAACCTCCTAGGTTAAGCTTTCAACTAAGAATACCAAGAGAACAAAGCAAAATTGGTGATAAAAGTATATTGGAAAATTGTTTAATATTACATGCCCTATCTGAATCATGAAATTTTGTTTTGGACTAGACTGTCCCTTTAAGAACCAAATAGTGCATGTCTTGAACATTCTGGGCTCCATGAACGAAGAAGCATAACCTGTTCCGGAGCCCTTGCATATGCCAAACCTGCTTCCCACATGTAAGAAGCAGCGGTCATTAAACTCTTTGCCACCTCTGATGTGGCGAAAAAGATCCTTCTCTTGCCCGATTGGCTGCATGAGACAAGGGGCGGGCATTACACACATCGGAGATCCGCTGCCTGTATGCAGCGAAGGCGTTCAGCCAACTTCTCAAATTGAGAAGCTTGTCCGCCCGCCGCTTGATACATTGGGCCCTAAATATCTATAAATAAAATGCATTTACCTACTAATGTTGTCTAAATGCTCATGATACCCTGATTAAAGTTTCTGTTCACCTGCAAAAATCCTAATGATTTTTGTCAAAGTGCCCTGAATGCTCAGCCGGTAGTTTTTAATTACTAACTGTAATATGCAATTGTTAAATTAATGTAAAAAAAAAAAAAAAGCTTCAAACTGATGAACTGGAGCTGAATTAATGTGTTCCATTTCAGTGCTTTTAATGAATCTTGAGGAATTCTTACCTCACCATATAAAATGATTCACCTTAACTGCTTAGTGGTATAATACCATAGAAACAAGAGCAAATTTAATAAGGAAAACTTCATATATGTTTTTAGCTTCTACATAAATATAAAAATAACATAATTATGGGAATTGTATAAATAAGGTGCAGCATTAGATGAGAAAGCTGTCATCTGCAGTAAGTTTTAAAGATTGCAATACCGTTGTATAGATGGATTAACAATATGCTTTTGAAGTGATATTAGAAATGACTAATGTATTCTTGTAACAATAAAAGTGAAATTTTAATCTTAACGAACAGCTGATATCCAATGAGGATTTATTTTGGCATTGTTTGATGTCAAATATTTTTTTCTTGGTAAAGGGAGAATTAGGTAGAATAGTCGAATTATATTTCTTTCTTCATCTGAAAGGTGATTTCATGCTTCAGGAAGTAAGGAAAGTTTATAGGTGAGCAATTTAAATGCACATAACTTTGGAATGATTGACAACAAAGGTTGTGGGAGTTTGAATTTGCTTCTGCCCTAACTGGGTTGTGCAGCTGCATAGAAATATTGAAAATTATTGCAAATATTAGCTATTTGTAGTCACTATTTTATCTTTACTGGCTTGCCAATTTATGTAACAAATTAAAGGGACATAATACTCATATGCTAAATCACTTGAAACTGATGCAGCATAACTGTAAAAAGCTGACATGAAAATATCACCTGAACATCTCTATGTAAGGGAAGATATTTTACCTCAAAATGTATTCAGCTCACCAAAGTGCTCTATGAACAGTAAGAGCTGCAAGTTGAGAAAAAAAAACAAAAAAAAAAATGCAATAGCCAATCAGCATCAGCACTGCTGAGGTCTTACATTGCTTTGGTGTAATCTCATGAGATTTCACTTAACTGTCATGAGATTTCACAGTACACTTCTTTAAACTGAATAGGAAAATAACCTGACTGTGCCTGCACATGCTAGATGCACATTCCCTTGGAAGTGCTGGGACTAAAGTCTCTTTACAGGGGGGTGTGAATACTTAGGAAAACGTGACATAAAATATCTTCCTTTTTTACATAGAGATGTTCAGGTGATATTTTATAGTCAGCTTTTTACAGCTATGCTGCATCACTTTTAAGTGTTTCAACATTTGGTATCATGTTTCTTTAAATAAATGTTTATTTCTTTGCATAGAGGCTCGTGTGAGCCCCTATGTGCAGATCAAAGTAACATTACTATACCGAAAGGCCCTTCTTTATATGAGGATAATCCCTTGTTCCATTTGAATACAGAGTTTAGAAAAAAAAAGCACACACACTATTTTTTGCAACATTATTTATTATTATTTTTTCAAACATTTTGTTGCACAGTATAATAATATAGTTTGAATTTGTTGGGTCTGCTGGAATAAAAACAAAATTTATGCTTACCTGATAAATTCCTTTCTCCTGTAGTGTGGTCAGTCCACGGGTCATCATTACTTCTGGGATATTAACTCCTCCCCAACAGGAAGTGCAAGAGGATTCACCCAGCAGAGCTGCTATATAGCTCCTCCCCTCTACGTCACCTCCAGTCATTCGACCAAGGACCAACGAGAAAGGAGAAGCCAAAGGGTGTAGTGGTGACTGGAGTATAATTCAAAAAATTTTAACCTGCCATAAAAAACAGGGCGGGCCGTGGACTGACCACACTACAGGAGAAAGGAATTTATCAGGTAAGCATAAATTTTGTTTTCTCCTGTTAAGTGTGGTCAGTCCACGGGTCATCATTACTTCTGGGATACCAATACCAAAGCTAAAGTACACAGATGACGGGAGGGACAGGCAGGCTCTTTATACGGAAGGAACCACTGCCTGAAGAACCTTTCTCCCAAAAACAGCCTCCGAAGAAGCAAAAGTGTCAAATTTGTAAAATTTGGAAAAAGTATGAAGAGAGGACCAAGTTGCAGCCTTGCAAATCTGTTCAACAGAAGCCTCATTCTTAAAGGCCCAAGTGGAAGCCACAGCTCTAGTAGAATGTGCTGTAATTCTTTCAGGAGGCTGCTGTCCAGCAGTCTCATAGGCTAACCGTATTATGCTACGAAGCCAAAAAGAGAGAGAGGTAGCCAAAGCTTTTTGACCTCTCCTCTGACCAGAATAAACGACAAACAGGGAAGACGTTTGTCGAAAATCCTTAGTTGCCTGTAGATAAAATTTCAGGGCATGGACTACATCTAGATTGTGTAGCAGACGTTCCTTCTTCGAAGAAGGATTAGGACACAAAGATGGAACCACAATCTCTTGATTGATATTCCTGTTAGTGACCACCTTAGGTAGGAACCCAGGTTTAGTACGCAGAACTACCTTGTCTGAATGAAAAATCAGATAAGGAGAATCACAATGTAAGGCAGATAACTCAGAGACTCTTCGAGCCGAGGAAATCGCCATTAAAAATAGAACTTTCCAAGATAATAGCTTGATATCAATGGAATGAAGGGGTTCAAACGGAACACCCTGTAAAACATTAAGAACTAAGTTCAAACTCCATGGTGGAGCAACAGTTTTAAACACAGGCTTGATCCTAGCTAAAGCCTGACAAAAAGCTTGAACGTCCGGAACTTCTGACAGACGTTTGTGTAAAAGAATGGACAGAGCTGAAATCTGTCCCTTTAAGGAACTAGCGGATAAACCCTTTTAAAATAAAGGGGAGAGAAAGGTGCGCTAGGCCAAATCGATAACCAAACACCCCCTTAAAAAGACAAATATCCCTACAGTTGTCTAAAATAAGAGAGAAAATATACAGGTAATAAGGGAGGCGCTAAGAAAAGCCAAAGGTATCAAGCACTTAAAATTTAATAAAAACACATAAGCATACAATAACATATGTATAGGGGACGTCTCCCCAAAACGAAATACTAATAAATAAAAACTAAAATACTAAAAGATGCAATTGATAAAACTTCCACAGATTTAAAACCATATAATTTGTATAGAGCAGTCCCAATCAGTTCGTTTTAGTAGGGTCAGATAGAAATGTCTTTACTCCATATAAAATGTAACTGAGTCTGTGGTCAGCGTCTCACTAGTCAAATACCACCAAGCTGCCAAATTGATAGAGCAATAGCTGCCAAACAGTGTAAGTGGATAATAATATACTTGCAATTCCAAAGTTCTCTTACTGTGTAAGATATCACTTTAGCAGAACATTCAGCCGTGTACTTTACCAGATCCTTATCCGTGAAGTAGATGTCTTTTCCCCTCGCCCGGTATTCACCTCGAGCGGGGCCGACTGAAACTTTCCGGCGTCTGACGTCACTGAAAGATGTTCCGGTTAGGAGAAGAAGCCGATTCCTGCGCTTACTTCTATGACCTGTAGTCACGGTCCTCTCAGATGAGCCCTGCACTTAGTGCTTATAGCACGCAAGGGATTGGATACTGGGCAAAGTGAAGGATATCCCAGAAATGCTGCCAAACACAAGTCCTACAGATGATTTACTCCTATTTAGGAGAAGATAGTTCCAAAATGTATAACCCGGGTTATTAAGTAGGAATCAAAAGATATGTAGATTGTTGTCACAGAAATAAAAACAACAACACTGCCAACACATACGACGCGTTTCGCCCTCCTATGGGCTTTATCAAGATAGGATAAACCCTTTTCTAAACCTTCTTGTAGAAAAGACAATATCCTCGGAATCCTAACCTTACTCCATGAGTAACTCTTGGATTCGCACCAATATAAGTATTTGCGCCATATCTTATGGTAAATCTTTCTGGTAACAGGCTTCCTAGCCTGTATTAAGGTATCAATAACTGACTCAGAAAAACCACGTTTTGATAAAATCAAGCGTTCAATTTCCAAGCAGTCAGCTTCAGAGAAATTAGATTTTGATGTTTGAAGGGACCCTGGATCAGAAGGTCCTGTTTCAGAGGTAGAGACCAAGGTGGACAGGATGACATGTCCACTAGATCTGCATACCAAGTCCTGCGTGGCCATGCAGGCGCTATTAGAATCACTGATGCTCTCTCCTGTTTGATTCTGGCAATCAATCGAGGAAGCATCGGGAAGGGTGGAAACACATAAGCCATCCCGAAGGTCCAAGGTGCTGTCAAAGCATCTATCAGAACCGTTCCCGGATCCCTGGATCTGGACCCGTAACGAGGAAGCTTGGCATTCTGTCGAGACACCATGAGATCTATCTCTGGTTTGCCCCAACGTCGAAGTATTTGGGCAAAGACCTCCGGATGAAGTTCCCACTCCCCCGGATGAAAAGTCTGACGACTTAAGAAATCCGCCTCCCAGTTCTCCACTCCCGGGATGTGGATTGCTGACAGGTGGCAAGAGTGAGACTCTGCCCAGCGAATTATCTTTGATACTTCCATCATTGCTAGGGAGCTTCTTGTCCCTCCCTGATGGTTGATGTAAGCTACAGTCGTGATGTTGTCCGACTGAAACCTGATGAACCCCCGAGTTGTTAACTGGGGCCAAGCCAGAAGGGCATTGAGAACTGCTCTCAATTCCAGAATGTTTATTGGTAGGAGACTCTCCTCCTGATTCCATTGTCCCTGAGCCTTCAGAGAATTCCAGACAGCGCCCCAACCTAGTAGGCTGGCGTCTGTTGTTACAATTGTCCAGTCCGGCCTGCTGAATGGCATCCCCCTGGACAGATGTGGCCGAGAAAGCCACCATAGAAGAGAATTTCTGGTCTCTTGATCCAGATTCAGAGTAGGGGACAAGTCTGAGTAATCCCCATTCCACTGACTTAGCATGCACAATTGCAGCGGTCTGAGATGTAGGCGTGCAAAGGGTACTATGTCCATTGCCGCTACCATTAAGCCGATCACCTCCATGCATTGAGCTACTGACGGGTGTTGAATGGAATGAAGGACACAGCATGCATTTTGAAGCTTTGTTAACCTGTCTTCTGTCAGGTAAATCTTCATTTCTACAGAATCTATAAGAGTCCCCAAGAAGGGAACTCTTGTGAGTGGAAAGAGAGAACTCTTCTTTTCGTTCACCTTCCATCCATGCGACCTTAGAAATGCCAGTACTAACTCTGTATGAGACTTGGCAGTTTGAAAGCTTGAAGCTTGTATCAGAAAGTCGTCTAGGTACGGAGCTACCGAAATTCCTCGCGGTCTTAGTACCGCCAGAAGAGCACCCAGAACCTTTGTGAAGATTCTTGGAGCCGTAGCCAATCCGAATGGAAGAGCTACAAACTGGTAATGCCTGTCTAGAAAGGCAAACCTTAGATACCGGTAATGATCTTTGTGAATCGGTATGTGAAGGTAAGCATCCTTTAAATCCACTGTGGTCATGTACTGACCCTTTTGGATCATGGGTAAAATTGTCCGAATAGTTTCCATTTTGAACGATGGAACTCTTAGGAATTTGTTTAGGATCTTTAAATCCAAGATTGGTCTGAAAATTCCCTCTTTTTTGGGAACCACAAACAGATTTGAGTAAAACCCTTGTCCTTGTTCCGACCGCGGAACCGGATGGATCACTCCCATTAATAAAAGATCTTGTACGCAGCGTAGAAACGCCTCTTTCTTTATTTGGTTTGTTGACAACCTTGACAGATGAAATCTCCCTCTTGGGGGAGAGGATTTGAAGTCCAGAAGGTATCCCTGAGATATGATCTCTAACGCCCAGGGATCCTGGACATCTCTTGCCCAAGCCTGGGCGAAGAGAGAAAGTCTGCCCCCCACTAGATCCGTTCCCGGATCGGGGGCCCTCGATTCATGCTGTCTTAGGGGCAGCAGCAGGTTTCCTGGCCTGCTTGCCCTTGTTCCAGGACTGGTTAGGTCTCCAGCCTTGTCTGTAGCGAGCAACAGCTCCTTCCTGTTTTGGTGCAGAGGAAGTTGATGCTGCTCCTGCTTTGAAATTACGAAAGGAATGAAAATTAGACTGTCTAGCCTTAGGTTTGGCTCTGTCTTGAGGCAGGGCATGGCCTTTACCTCCTGTAATGTCAGCGATAATTTCTTTCAACCCGGGCCCGAATAAGGTCTGCCCTTTGAAAGGTATATTAAGCAATTTAGATTTAGAAGTAACATCAGCTGACCAGGATTTTAGCCACAGTGCTCTGCGCGCCTGAATGGCGAATCCGGAATTCTTAGCCGTAAGTTTAGTTAAATGTACTACGGCATCCGAAATAAATGAGTTAGCTAACTTAAGGGCTTTAAGCTTGTGTGTAATCTCATCTAATGGAGCTGATTCAAGTGTCTCTTCCAGAGACTCAAACCAAAATGCTGCTGCAGCCGTGACAGGCGCAATGCATGCAAGAGGTTGCAATATAAAACCTTGTTGAACAAACATTTTCTTAAGGTAACCTTCTAACTTTTTATCCATTGGATCTGAAAAGGCACAGCTATCCTCCACCGGGATAGTGGTACGCTTAGCTAAAGTAGAAACTGCTCCCTCCACCTTAGGGACCGTTTGCCATAAGTCCCGTGTGGTGGCGTCTATTGGAAACATCTTTCTAAATATTGGAGGGGGTGAGAACGGCACACCGGGTCTATCCCACTCCTTAGTAACAATTTCAGTAAGTCTCTTAGGTATAGGAAAAACGTCAGTACTCGACGGTACCGCAAAATATTTATCCAACCTACACATTTTCTCTGGTATTGCAACTGTGTTACAATCATTCAGAGCCGCTAACACCTCCCCTAGTAATACACGGAGGTTTTCCAGCTTAAATTTAAAATTTGAAATATCTGAATCCAGTCTGTTTGGATCAGAACCGTCACCCGCAGAATGAAGCTCTCCGTCCTCATGTTCTGCAAATTGTGACGCAGTGTCTGACATGGCCCTAATATTATCAGCGCACTCTGTTCTCACCCCAGAGTGATCACGCTTACCTCTTAGTTCTGGTAATTTAGCCAAAACTTCAGTCATAACAGTAGCCATATCCTGTAATGTGATTTGTAATGGCCGCTCAGATGTACTCGGCGCTGCAATATCACGCACCTCCCGAGCGGGAGATGCAGGTACTGACACGTGAGGCGAGTTAGTCGGCATAACTCTCCCCTTGTTGTTTGGTGAAATATGTTCAATTTGTACAGATTGACTTTTATTTAAAGTAGCATCAATGCAGTTAGTACATAAATTTCTATTGGGCTCCACTTTGGCTTTAGCACATATAGCACAGATATCTTCCTCTGAATCAGACATGTTTAACACACTAGCAAATAAACTAGCAACTTGGAAATACTATAATATGAAAACGTACTGTGCCTATAAGAAGCACAGAAAAAGTTATGACAGTTGAAAATTGATAAACTGAAAAGTTATAGCATCAAATCTTTGTAAAAAACACACTTTTAGCAAAGGATTGCTCCCATTAGCAAAGGATAACTAACCCTGATAGCAGAAAAAAAAAAATACAGAAATAAACGTTTTTTATCACAGTCAACTACAATCTCACAGCTCTGCTGTGAGTGATTACCTCCCTCAAAACAAGTTTTGAAGACCCCTGAGTTCTGTAGAGATGAACCGGATCATGCAGGGAAGACAATAAACTTCTGACTGAATTTTTTGATGCGTAGCAAAAGCGCCAAAAAAGGCCCCTCCCCCTCATACACAACAGTGAGAGAGATCAGTAAACTGTCATAAATTAAATAAAACGACTGCCAAGTGGAAAAAAATAGTGCCCAAAACATTTTTTCACCCAGTACCTCAGAAAATTAAACGATTTTACATGCCAGCAAAAAACGTTTAACATAAATAAATTAAGTGTTATTAAAAAGCCTGTTGCTAGTCCCTGCAAATTAGGCTAAAGTCTTATGCATACAGTATAATTCCAGTGAAGTGCCATTCCCCAGAATACTGAAGTGTAAAATATACATACATGACAGCCTGATACCAGTTGCTGCTACTGCATTTAAGGCTGAGTTTACATTATATCGCTATGGCAGAATTTTCTCATCAATTCCATTGTCAGAAAATAATAAGCTGCTACATACCTCTTGCAGATTAATCTGCCCGCTGTCCCCTGATCTGAAGTTTACCTCTCCTCAGATGGCCGAGAAACAGCAATATGATCTTAACTACGCCGGCTAAAATCATAGAAAAAACTCAGGTAGATTCTTCTTCAAATTCTACCAGAGAAGGAATAACACACTCCGGTGCTATTATAAAATAACAAACTTTTGATTGAAGGTATGAAACTAAGTATAATCACCACAGTCCTCTCACACATCCTATCTATTCGTTGGGTGCAAGAGAATGACTGGAGGTGACGTAGAGGGGAGGAGCTATATAGCAGCTCTGCTGGGTGAATCCTCTTGCACTTCCTGTTGGGGAGGAGTTAATATCCCAGAAGTAATGATGACCCGTGGACTGACCACACTTAACAGGAGAAAAATATAATATATGTGGATTTATCACTTAAAAATTTCCTACAGTGGGGATTAATGTGACCAGCATGTAAAAACTCCAAAATAGCTCAGCACAGCTGTGGAAATGGCTCAGCAGTTAAAGGGTTAATAGGCTTTTCTAAAGGATTGTGATTAACCCTATATATCCTTATTTCCATACATATGAAGATAATTTAAATAATCTTACAATGTTTCAGACTCAAATTTACCACAGATGTTGAAATATACCTCTTGCATAACTTGGGCGCTCCACATAGCATCTCCTAAGACAAATAAAGCAGTTTACCCAAGTGACTGTAGGAGACTCTATTATTAGGAAGGTTGATAGTGTAATTTGTCATTCAGATCCCTTAAATAGATCAGTATGCTGTCTTCCAGGGGCTTGTGGTAGGCATATTGTGGAACTTATTGACACATGTTTAGATGGATCTGGGTCTGATCCTGCAGTCATGGTGCATATTGGTGGGAGATGGTGTCCTAACAAATTAATTCAGGGAGTTAGGTATCAAGCTTAAAGCAAGGGAGGGAATCCAAGGTAGTATTTTTGAGATATTAGCAGAGCCATGTTTTAGCCCAGGAAGGCAGAATGAGCTGCTTAAAAACATGGTGTAAAAATTAGGTGCGCTGGGTTGACTTTTTGCTTGGGTACAATTTGTATAGTAAAGATGGATTACATCTGAATGACATGGGTGCATGTGTGTTGTGGGAGAGGGTGGTAGTATGTTTAGAGATTTTTTTAATTTAGAGAAGGTTGGGAGGGTCTGTCCAAACATAATATAACACATATCAGTTTGTGAATGACACACCTAGAATATCTCACAGATTTGGTGACAGAAGGGTACACATAGGAAATGTCACATTACAAAGTTTAGAGTAAAAAGTACCAAGTAGCAGCAGAAAACACATGGAAATAAATGTTTGAGAGCAACTGCTAGAAGCATGATGGGTAAAATGGGGTAGCTGGAGCTCTTAGCTGCAGAAGAGGATTATGATGTTATCAGTATAACTGAAACCTGCTGGAATGATTCACATGACTCGACAGTTAACGTAGAGGGTTATTCTTTATTTAGGAGGGACAGGAGTAATAAAAGGGAAAGAAGAATTTGCATCTGTATTAAACCTGACCTTAAACCTACAATAAGGGAAGATATTTATGATGAATTCAAAGATAATTACTTAGATATGCACAAAAATATTGATTTTGTTTCTCCTTAAACTCCTATAAACTGATTCCAATAAAACCTTGGGGTCTATTTATTTAGATGACACCTTGAGGCATAAACATACGGTCAAGTTGTAACAATATTTATTATTTGATTGATGTACCCTTTATATTTATCTGCTTTTATTAAGATTTAATTTGGATTTATTTTTTATAAATTAGTTATTAACTATACATTTTTTTAAAAAATATCTAATTATCTTTGTCAGAGGATATTGAATTTCCACCTTTTAGACCTTGTTTCTATAAGTTGAGAAAAAATACGGCGTACTTATAAACATACTTGGAATTCTGTTAGATATTATGATGATACAGATGATAATGTATAGAGACTGGAAAAAATTTAAATATTACAAGAAACATGCTACAAGCCACCCAACTTTAGTGACATTGGGAAAACTCAACTACTAATACAAACAGGAAAAGCTGTAATTAAAGCAATCAATGAAACTAGTAATACAGCTAAGGGAGGTAGATTTTTAAATGGTCTGAAACTGTGTATCCCAACCGCGGTCCTCAAGTACCCCCAACAGTCCTGGTTTTAATTATAGCTGAACCGGTGCACAGGTGAAGTAATCAGCTGATCAGTAGCCATGGTTACTAACCTGCTCTAATCCATCATATGATTATTTCACCTGTGCTCTAGTTTAGCTATAATGAAAACCAGGACTGTTGGGGGTACTTGAGGACCGCGGTTGGGAAACACTGGTCTGAAAGATAACTTCATGTCACAGCAAATAAAGGTGCCAACTAGGAATACAGCTATACTGGATCCAGTGCTATCAAACAATACAAACATTATATCAAACATAGAAGTAAAACAATATTTGGCTAACAGTGATCATGACATGTTTACATTTGAAATCACTTTCCATAAGCAGTGTTATAAGGGTTCAACTAAGACTTTTAATTTTAAGAAAGCAAAATTCAATGATTTAAGAAAATCTTAAGCATGTATTGGAATAAAGTATTCTCTAATAAAAACACAGAGGATAAATGGATAACATTTAAAACTTTGTTAAACAAATATAGACATCAACACATTCCTGGGCAGTGTACATTTTAACAATAGCATATGTTCACATTTTCAAAGTGAACATTTTATAAGTGAGGCAATAATTTTAGAATTATAAAAGAATTGAACAAGGATTGGGCAAGGGGCAAGACACAAGGCAAGTACTCTTGTAATACTGTCTTTTATGTATCTCATTGTATCCTTTTGCAAGTGCTGCTGTAACACTGTGTCTTATGTGTTTACTTGGTTCTCATTTTCATAATAATGCTCAATAACTTCATACTCCTTTTTGCTACCTCTTGTCTCTATAACAAACTACCGGCTAGATTACGATTTTTTTGTTGGTAATGGTGTGCGGGGCTAACGAGCCTTTTTTTCTCACCGCTCACTTAAGACAACGCAAGTATTACTAGTTTTCTTCAAGCTGGCGTTAGCCTCAGAAAAGTGAGCGTTGAGAAAAATTTTGATCCACATCTCACTTTAATGCCAGCGCTGCTTACGGTAGCAGTAAACTGGCTAAACGTGCTCGTGCACAATTTCCCCATAGGAAACAATGGGGCTGAGCTGGCTGAAAAAAAACCTAACACCTGCAAAAAAGCAGCATTCAGCTCCTAACGCAGCCCCATTGTTTCCTATGGGGAAAGGAATTTTAAGTCTACACCTAACACCCTAACATGAATCCCGATTCTAAACACCCCTAATATTACACTTATTAACCCCTAATCTGCCGCCCCCGACATCGTCGCCACCTACATTATATTGTTAACCTCTAATCTGCCGCTCCGGACACCGCCACCACCTATATTATCCCTATGAACCCCTAATCTGCCCCCCAACGTCGCCGCAACTATATTAAATTTATTAACTCCTAATCTGCCGCCAACGTCGCCGCCACTATAATAAATTTATTAACCCCTAAACCTAAATCTAACCCTAAGTCTAACCCCCCCAACTTAAATATAATTTAAATGTAACGAAATAAAATTCTTACAATTAAATAAATTATTCCTATTTAAAACTAAATACTTACCTATAAAATAAACCCTAAGATAGCTACAATATAACTAATAGTTACATTGTAGCTAGCTTAGGATTTATATTTATTTTACAGGCAAGTTTGTATTTATTTTAACTAGGTAGAATAGTTATTAAATAGTTATTAACTATTTAATAGCTACCTAGCTAAAATAAGTACAAATTTACCTGTAAAATAAATCCTAATCTAAATTACAATTACACCTAACACTACACTATCATTAAATTAATTTACTAAATTACCTACAATTAACTACAATTAAATTAAACTAAAGTACAAAAAAAACACTAAATTACAAAAAATAAAAAAATAATTACAATTTTTTTTAAGCTAATTACACCTAATCTAATCCCCATGATAAAATAATAAAGCCCCAAAATAAAAAAAATTCCCTACCCTATACTAAATTACAAATAGCCCTTAAAAGGGCTTTTTGCGGGGCATTGCCCCAAAGTAATCAGCTCTTTTACCTGTAAAAAAAAATACAATACCCCCCCAACATTAAAACCCAGCACCCACACACCCACCGGAATTAAGGTAGGAAAAATCCTATTGGCTGATGCAATCAGCCAATAGAATTGAAGTTCAATCCTATTGGCTGATCCAATCAGCCAATAGGATTGAGCTTGCATTCTATTGGCTGTTCCAATGAGCCAATAGAATGCAAGCTCAATTCTATTGGCTGATTGCATCAGCCAATAGGATTTTTCCTACCTTAATTCCGATTGGCTGATAGGATTCTATCAGCCAATCAAAATTGAAGGGACACCATCTTGGATGACATCACTTAAAGGAACATATCATTCTTCAGTCGCCGTCGGATGGAAGAGGATGCTCCGCGTCGGATGTCTTCAAGATGGACCACTCCAGATGGAAGAAGATAGAAGATGCCGCCTGGATGAAGACTTCTGCCGGTCTGGATGTCCTCTTCTGGCCGGATCGGAAGAAGACTTCTGCCCCTCTGGAGGTCCACTTGTGCCCGGCTGGGTGAAGACATCTCAAGGTAGGGTGATCTTCAAGGGGGTAGTGTTAGGTTTTATTAAGGGGGGATTGGGTGGGTTTTAGAGTAGGGCTGGGTGTGTGGGTGGTGGGTTTTAATGTTGGGGGGGTATTTGTAATTTTTTTTTACAGGTAAAAGAGCGGATTACTTTGGGGCAATGCCCAGCAAAAAGCCCTTTTAAGGGCTATTTGTAATTTAGTATAGGGTAGGGAATTTTTTTTATTTTGGGGGGCTTTTTTATTTTTAGGGGGATTAGATTAGGTGTAATTAACTTAAAAAAATTGTAATTATTATTTTTTTTCTGTAATTTAGTGTTTGTTTGTTTTTGTACTTTAGTTTATTTAATTTAATTGTAGGTAATTTACTAAATTAATTTAATTATAGTGTAGTGTTAGGTGTAATTGTAACTTAGGTTAGGTTTTATTTTACAGGTACTTTTGTATTTATTTTAACTAGGTATCTATTAAATAGTTAACAACTATTTAATAACTATTCTACCTAGTTAAAATAAATACAAACTTGCCTGTAAAATAAATATAAATCCTAAACTAGCTACAAAGTAACTATTAGTTATATTGTAGCTATCTTAGGGTTTATTTTATAGGTATTTAGTTTTAAATAGGAATAATTTTTTTAATTGTAAGAATTTTATTTCGTTACATTTAAATTATATTTAAGTTAGGGGGGTTAGACCTAGGTTTAGGGGTTAATAATTTTAATATAGTAGCAGCGACGTTGGGGGTTAATAAATGTAGATAGCTGTCGGTGATGTTAGGGATGGCAGATTAGGGGTTAATAAAATTTAACTAGTGTTTGCGAGGCGGGAGTGTGGCGGTTTAGGGGTTAATATATTTATTACAGTGGCGGCGATGTCCGGTCGGCAGATTAATGGTTAAAAAATGTATTTAAGTGTTTGCGATGTGGGGGGCCTCGGTTTAGGGGTTAATAGGTAGTTTATGGGTGTTAGTGTACTTTTTAGCACTTTAGTTAAGAGTGTTATGTTACGGCGTTAGCCCATAAAACTCTTAACTACTGACTTTTAAATGCGGTAGGAGTCTGGACAGGAGAGGGTCTACCGCTCACTTTTTCAAGCAATCGTAATACCGTCGTTAGGAAAAAGCCCATTAAAAAGATAGGATATGCAATTGAGGTAAGGGGATTTGCAGTTGGGACCCCTCAACGCTGCTTTTTAAGGCTAACGCAAGACTCGTAATCTAGGCGAATATTATTTAATTACTCCTTCTCCCTCTCCACCTGCATTGTTCATTAGCCCATCTCTCTTACACTCACCTTACTTTTGTACTCATGAACTTTACCTATTCCTAAACACTCTCTCTCCCCCTGCACTTCAGCCCCAAAACAGTCTCACTACTGCAAATCTGCTTCTCATCTCATGTCACTCTCCCTCTTGCTCATACTAGCTGCTGGCGACATCTCCCCTAATCCTGGTCCCTCACAACCTCCTAACCTTTTACATCCATGTGTGCCTTTCAATAGACTTCATAAACAAAACTTTGGTAACCTTAACCACATTCCTCTTACATCTAACACCACCTCCCCCTTCACTTGTGCACTCTGGAACTCTTGCTCTGTTTGCAACAAGCTCACTTCTATCCATGATCTCTTTATCTCCCACTCTCTTAACCTTCTGGCTCTTACAGAAACCTGGCTCTCTACTTCAGACATAGCATCCACTTCTGCACTGTCACATGGGGGTCTCCATTTCAGCCACACTCCTAGGTCTGGCAATAGACAAGGAGGTGGTGTTGGTATTTTACTTTCCTCTTGTTGCACCTTTCAACAAATACAGCCCTTCTCTTCACTCACATTTTCTTCATTTGAAGCACACATTATTTGGTTATTCTTTCCCCTCTCTATACGTGTTGCAGTCATATACCACCCCCTGGCTCCCCAACTCAATTTTTAGATCACTTTGCTGTCTGACTTCCTTATTTCCTTTCCTCAGACACCCCTGCCCTCATTCTTGGCGACTTTAACATCCCTCTTGACAATCCCACTGCCTCCTCTGCAAAACAACTTCTTCAACTCACTTCCTCTTCCAGCCTGTCACAATGGACTGACTCTCCCACTCACAAAGATGGTCATTCCCTTGACCTGATTTTCACCTATCGATGCACTATCTCAAATTTAACAAACTCCCCTTTTCCTCTCTCTGACCACCATCTCCTAACTTGCAACATCACTTCCCTACCTACAACTCCCTCTACCCCTCACACCAAACTTCACAGAAGCACTAAGTCACTAGATCTGCAACAGCTCGCTAGCTCTCTCAAACTTCTCCTCTCATCCATCACCTCCTTTTCCTGCCCTGACCAATCTATCTGCCACTATAACTCCACCCTTACATCGGTCATTGACAATCTGGCCCTTCCAACCATAGCTCTGAAACCACACTCTCATACTCAGCCCTGGCATACTCCTCTGACACGGTACCTACGCAGATGTTCCCATACTACTGAGCGACACTGGAGGAAATCTCAGTGTTCAGTTGACTTTCTTCACTACAATTTCATCCTGAACTCCTACTACTCTGCCCTTAATCTCTATAAGCAACAATACTTATCTAATCTCATCTCTACTCTTTCCTCTAACCCAAAACTTCTGTTCTCCACGTTCAATACTCTTCTCCACCCACCCCCACCTCCTAATACAACCTCTCTCTCAGCTCTTTTGCCCCTGATAACAAGGATGAAGTTTCTGCCCTTATACTGTCCTCCCACCTGACTACCTGTCCCCTCGACCCCATCCCCTCACAGCTACTCCCCTCCCTCTCTTCTACCCTCACCCCCATACTCACACACATTTTAAACCTCTCCCTCAGCACTGGTATATTTCCCTCATCTCTAAAACATGCACTGGTCACACCTATCCTCAAAAAACCTTCCCTCGATCCAACCTCCCCATCCAACTACCGCTCTATTTCCCTACTCCCTCTTGCCTCAAAGCTCTTAGAAAAGCTAGTATATGCACGTCTATCCCATTTCCTTACACTAAACTCTCTTCTTGACCCACTGCAATCTGGATTTCGTCCCCATCACTCTACAGACACAGCAATTGTCAAGGTTATTAACGACCTACTTACTGCAAAATCCAAAGGCCACTTCTCTCTGCTTATCCTCCTTCACCTGTCTGCAGCCTTTGACACTGTTGACCACCCTCTTCTGCTCCAAACCCTCTAATCCTTCGGCATCTGTGACACAACTCTCTCATGGTTCTCTTCCTATCTGACTAACCGTACATTTATTGTAGCCTTCTCTGGAGCATCCTCTGACCCATTACCACTTTCTGTTGGGGTACCTCAAGGCTCTGTCCTCGGCCCCCTTCTCTTTTCAATCTACACGTCATCATTAGGTTCCTTAATAAAGTCCCATGGGTATCAATATCATTTGTATGCTGATGACACCCAAATCTACCTCTCTGCACCAGACCTACCTCCTTCCTTACTAACCCGTGTCACTAACTGTCTTTCTCATATCTCATCTTGGATGTCCTCTCACTACCTTAAGCTAAATCTCTCCAAAACTGAACTCCTTATTTTTCCCCCTTCTTCTAATGTCTCCTCCCCCAAAATTTCTATAACTGTTGATAATACCATCATTACTCCTACCCCGCATGCCCGATGTCTTGGAGTCACACTTGACTCAGATCTTTCCTTCACTCCTCACATTCAGTCCTTGGCTAAAGCCTGCCGCTTCCACCTTAAAAACATCTCTAAAATTAGATATTTCCTTACACAAGATACAACTAAGATTTGAATCCACTCTCTCATCCTTTCCTGCCATCGACTACTGCAACTCTGTCCACTCTGGTCTACCTAGCTGCCACATAGCTCCTTTACAATCCATTATGAATGCCTCTACCAGGCTCATCTTCCTTACTCGTCGATCTTCATCTGCTGCGCCTCTCTGCCAATACCTTCACTGGCTTCCTCTTGCCTCTAGGATTAAACACAAAATCCTCACTCTGACATACAAAGCTCTCAACTGCACTGCTCCCCCCTACATTTCAGAACTTGTCTCCAGATACTCTCCCCCCCCGCCCCCTTCAATCAGCTCAGAATCTCCTCCTTTCCTCCTCTCTTGTTACTTCCTCATATTCCCATTTACAGGACTTCTCAAGACTGGCCCCCATCTTGTGGAATTCCCTGCCTCGCTCCACAAGACTCTCCCTAGTTTTAACAGCTTCAAGTGCTCCCTAAAAACTCTACTATTCAGGGATGCTTATAACCAACACTAACCTTTCCTAACTCCATTGCTTTTCCCTTGAACCCCTTAGAATGTAAGCCTATGAGCCCAGCTGTTTGCAGATTGCCTTCATAAGAGCCGACTACAACAGTGAAACTCTCGGCAGGGCCCTCTACCCACTTGATCCCTGCAAAAGCTATCCTGTATACCGACTATGTTTACAGCGCTGCGGAATCTGTTAACGCTCTACAAATAACTGATAATAATAATAATAAATACAATATGGTTATAAAAGTAAAATAAATAACTCCAAAGTAATGTGGCTAAATAAAAATGTAACTACCAGGAAGCTATAGACCAGTATGTAGTGGGCAAGATACTTGAAAATGATTAAAATGGATTATATTGATGAGTATATTTGTAAAAACAAGTTTATGAATTCAAATCAGCATGGTTTTATTAAAAATAGATTATGTCAAACTAATCTAATTAGATTCTATGAGGAAGTAAGTAAAATGTAGATAAAGGGGAATCAATTAATGTGATAAACAGATAAATAACTGGAAAAAAAGTCAGGGAGCAATGATTAGTAGTAAATGGATCATACTAAGGCCTAGATTTGGAGTTCGGCGGTAGCCATCAAAACCAGCGTTAGAGGCTCCTAACGCTGGCTTTGGCCGCCCGCTGGTATTTGGAGTCAGTGATTAAAGGGTCTAACGCTCACTTTTCAGCCGCGACTTTTCCATACCGCAGATCCCCCTACGCCATTTGCGTATCCTATCTTTTCAATGGGATCTTTCTAACGCCGGTATTTAGAGTCGTTTCTGAAGTGAGCATTAGAGCTCTAACGACAAAATTCCAGCCGCCTGAAAATAGCAGGAGTTAAGAGCTTTCTGGCTAACGCCGGTTCATAAAGCTCTTAACTACTGTACCCTAAAGTACACTAACACCCATAAACTACCTATGTACCCCTAAACCGAGCTCCCCCCACATCGCCGCCACTCGATTAAAATTTTTAACCCCTAATCTGCCGACCGCCACCTACGTTATACTTATGTACCCCTAATCTGCTGCCCCTAACCCCGCCGACCCCTGTATTACATTTATTAACCCCTAACCTGCCCCCCACAACGTCGCCGCCAGCTACTTAAAATAATTAACCCCTAATCTTCCGACCGCAAAGCGCCGCCACCTACGTTATCCCTATGTACCCCTAATCTGCTACCCCTAACACCGCCGACCCCTATATTATATTTATTAACCCCTAATCTGCCCCCCTCAACGTCGCCGACACCTGCCTACACTTATTAACCCCTAATCTGCCGAGCGGACCTGAGCGCTACTATAATAAAGTTATTAACCCCTAACCCGCCTCACTAACCCTATAATAAATAGTATTAACCCCCTAATCTGCCCTCCCTAACATCGCCGACACCTAACTTCAATTATTAACCCCTAATCTGACGACCGGAGCTCACCGCTATTCTAATAAATTGATTAACCCCTAAAGCTAAGTCTAACCCTAACACTAACACCCCCCTAACTTAAATATAATTTACATCTAACGAAATAAATTAACTCTTATTAAATAAATTATTCCTATTTAAAGATAAATGCTTACCTGTAAAATAAATCCTAATATAGCTACAATATAAATTATAATTATATTATAGCTATTTTAGGATTAATATTTATTTTACAGGCAACTTGGTATTTATTTTAACTAGGTACAATAGCTATTAAATAGTTACCTAGTTAAAATAATAACAAATTTACCTGTAAAATAAATCCTAACCTAAGATATAATTAAACCTAACACTACCCTATCAATAAAATAATTAAATAAACTACCTACAATTACCTACAATTAACCTAACACTACACTATCAATAAATTAATTAAACAATTCCTACAAATAAATACAATTACATAAACTAGCTAAAGTACAAAAAATAAAAAAGAACTAAGTTACAAAAAATAAAAAAATATTTACAAACATAAGAAAAATATTACAACAATTTTAAACTAATTACACCTACTCTAAGCCCCCTAATAAAATAACAAAGCCCCCCAAAATAAAAAATTCCCTACCCTATTCTAAATTAAAAAAGTTACAAGCTCTTTTACCTTACCAGCCCTGAACAGGGCCCTTTGCGGGGCATGCCCCAAGAATTTCAGCTCTTTTGCCTGTAAAAGAATAAATACAATACCCCCCCCCCAACATTACAACCCACCACCCACATACCCCTAATCTAACCCAAACCCCCCTTAAATAAACCTAACACTAAGCCCCTGAAGATCTTCCTACCTTGTCTTCACCATACCAGGTTCACCGATCCGTCCTGGCTCCAACATCTTCATCAAACCCAAGCGGGGGTTGGCGATCCATCATCCGGTGCTGAAGAGGTCCAGAAGAGGCTCCAAAGTCTTCCTCCTATCCGGCAAGAAGAGGACATCCGGACCGGCAAACATCTTCTCCAAGCGGCATCTTCGATCTTCTTCCATCCGGTGCGGAGCGGGTCCATCTTGAAGCAGGCGACGCGGATCCATCCTCTTCTTCCGTTGTCTCCCAACTAATGACGGTTCCTTTAAGGGACGTCATCCAAGATGGCGTCCCTCGAATTCCGATTGGCTGATAGGATTCTATCAGCCAATCGGAATTAAGGTAGGAATTTTCTGATTGGCTGATGGAATCAGCCAATCAGAATCAAGTTCAATCCGATTGGCTGATCCAATCAGATTGAGCTCGCATTCTATTGGCTGTTCCGATCAGCCAATCGGATTGAACTTGATTCTGATTGGCTGATTCCATCAGCCAATCAGAAAATTCCTACCTTAATTCCGATTGGCTGATAGAATCCTATCAGCCAATCGGAATTCGAGGGACGCCATCTTGGATGACGTCCCTTAAAGGAACCGTCATTAGTCGGGAGACAACGGAAGAAGAGGATGGATCCGCGTCGCCTGCTTCAAGATGGACCCGCTCCGCACCAGATGGAAGAAGATCGAAGATGCCGCTTGGAGAAGATGTTTGCCGGTCCGGATGTCCTCTTCTTGCCGGATAGGAGGAAGACTTTGGAGCCTCTTCTGGACCTCTTCAGCACCGGATGATGGATCGCCAACCCCCGCTTGGGTTGGATGAAGATGTTGGAGCCAGGACGGATCGGTGAACCTGGTATGGTGAAGACAAGGTAGGAAGATCTTCAGGGGCTTAGTGTTAGGTTTATTTAAGGGGGGTTTGGGTTAGATTAGGGGTATGTGGGTGGTGGGTTGTAATGTTGTGGGGGGGGTATTGTATTTATTCTTTTACAGGCAAAAGAGCTGAAATTCTTGGGGCATGCCCCGCAAAGGGCCCTGTTCAGGGCTGGTAAGGTAAAAGAGCTTGTAACTTTTTTAATTTAGAATAGGGTAGGGAATTTTTTATTTTGGGGGGCTTTGTTATTTTATTAGGGGGCTTAGAGTAGGTGTAATTAGTTTAAAATTGTTGTAATATTTTTCTTATGTTTGTAAATATTTTTTTATTTTTTGTAACTTAGTTCTTTTTTATTTTTTGTACTTTAGCTAGTTTATGTAATTGTATTTATTTGTAGGAATTGTGTTTAATTAATTTATTGATAGTGTAGTGTTAGGTTAATTGTAGGTAATTGTAGGTAGTTTATTTAATTATTTTATTGATAGGGTAGTGTTAGGTTTAATTATATCTTAGGTTAGGATTTATTTTACAGGTAAATTTGTTATTATTTTAACTAGGTAACTATTTAATAGCTATTGTACCTAGTTAAAATAAATACCAAGTTGCCTGTAAAATAAATATTAATCCTAAAATAGCTATAATATAATTATAATTTATATTGTAGCTATATTAGGATTTATTTTACAGGTAAGTATTTATCTTTAAATAGGAATAATTTATTTAATAAGAGTTAATTTATTTCGTTAGATGTAAATTATATTTAAGTTAGGGGGGTGTTAGTGTTAGGGTTAGACTTAGCTTTACGGGTTAATCAATTTATTAGAATAGCGGTGAGCTCCGGTCGTCAGATTATGGGTTAATAATTGAAGTTAGGTGTCGGCGATGTTAGGGAGGGCAGATTAGGGGTTAATACTATTTATGATAGGGTTAGTGAGGCGGATTAGGGGTTAATAACTTTATTATAGTAGCGCTCAGGTCCGCTCGGCAGATTAGGGGTTAATAAGTGTAGGCAGGTGTCGGCGACGTTGAGGGGGGCAGATTAGGGGTTAATAAATATAATATAGGGGTCGGCGATGTTAGGGCAGCAGATTAGGGGTACATAGGGATAACGTAGGTTGCGGCGGTTTACGAAGCGGCAGATTAGGGGTTAATAATAATATGCAGGGGTCAGCGATAGCGGGGGCGGCAGATTAGGGGTTAATAAGTGTAAGGTTAGGGGCGTTTAGACTCGGGGTACATGTTAGAGTGTTAGGTGCAGACGTAGGAAGTGTTTCCCCATAGGAAACAATGGGGCTGCGTTAGGAGCTGAACGCTGCTTTTTTGCAGGTGTTAGGTTTTTTTTCAGCTCAAACAGTCCCATTGTTTCCTATGGGGGAATCGTGCACAAGCACGTTTTTGAGGCTGGCCGCGTCCGTAAGTAACTCTGGTATCGAGAGTTGCATTTGCGGTAAAAATGCTCTACGCTCCTTTTTTGGAGCCTAACGCAGCATTTGTTTGAACTCTCGATACCAGAGTTAATTTTATGGTGCGGCCAGAAAAAAGCCTGCGGAGCGTTAACAGCCCTTTTACTGCCAAACTCCAAATCTAGGCCTAAGATTGGGCAAAGGTAATCAGTGGAGTCTCCCAGGGATCAGTATTGGGCCCTTTTCATTTTAATATTTTTATTAACGACTTTGAAGAAAGGATTAAATAGCAACATCTCTATTTTTTAGAATGATACAAAGTTGTATAAAGTCCTTAGGTCTGTACAGGTTAATATTGGTTTTCAAAGGGATATACAAAAATGTAAGGTTTTGCTAAAGCCAGCAACCTGTTATTTAAATTGAACTAGATTTGGGCATACTTATAGATAACAAGCTAAAAATGGTTGTTCAATGCAGGGCAGCGGCTTAAAAGACCAATAAGATACTAGCATGTATTAAAAGAGGCATTGATGTAATGGTGGAAAAGGGTGTCACTATATAAATCCCTGTTAATACCTCACCTTGAGTCTGAAGTGCAGTTCTGGGGCCAATCTAAAAAAATGACATTGCAGACTTAGAAAAAGTTCAGAGAAGGGCCACAAACAAAGTGAATGGAGAATTTAAACTATGAGGAGAGGTTAGCCAAACTGGGTCTGTTTTCTCTAGAAAAAGGTGTTTGAGAGGTGACATGATTACTTTATATAAATATATTCAAGGCCCAAAAAGAGTTGGCAGAATCTCTGTTTTTTCCAAGAAAACTGTTTGTGACAAGAAGTCACACAATTTAAGGCTCTAAGTGCAATCAAATTGTGGAACTCGTTGCCTAAGGAATGCCTATACCTTAGATATACTTAAACATGGCTTAGATACATTTCTTTCAAGAAACAGATTTCAGGGATATGTTTGTGTTAAATAAGTCACCTTTTTAATGGGATTAAGCTTGGTTACTATTGGCTGGATTTAGAGTTTTGTCGGTAAAGACCCGCGTAGCTAACGCTGCTTTTTTCCCAACGCACCCTTCCAACAATGCTGGTATTTAGAGTTGTCTGAGGGGCTGCGTTAGGCTCAAAAAAGGGTGCGTTGAGCCTAACTTAGCTCCACTTCAACTCTCAATACCAGCGTTGCTTATGGTAGCGGTAAGCTGGGAAAACGTGCTCATGCACGATATCCCCTTAGGAAACAATGGGGCTGAGCTGGCTGAAAAAAAACCTAACACCTGCAAAAAAGCAGCGTTCAGCTCCTAACGCAGCCCCATTGTTTCCTATGGGGAAACACTTCCTAAGTCTGCACCTAACACCCTAACATGAACCCCGAGTCTAAGCACCCCTAACCTTATACTTATTAACCCCTAATCTGCCGCCCCCGCTATCGCTGACACCTGCATTATACTATTAACCCCTAATCTGCCTCTCCGGACACCGCCGCAACCTACATTATAGCTATGAACCCCTAATCTGCTGCCCCTAACATCGCCGACACCTATATTATATTTATTACCCCCTAATCTGCCCCCCCCCCATGTCGCCGCCACCTTACCTACATTTATTAACCCCTAATCTGCCGACCGGACCTCGCCGCCACTATAATAAATGTATTAACCCCTAAACCGCCGCCCTCCCGCCTCGCAAACACTATAATAAATAGTATTAACCACTAATCTGCCCTCCCTAACATAACCGCCACCTACCTACAATTATTAAACCCTAATCTCCCGCGCACACCGTCGCCGCTACTATAATAGTTATTAACCTCTAACCCTAACACCCCCCTAACATAAATATAATTTATATTAAACAAAATAATATTCATAAAATTAACTAAATTATTCCTATTTAAAACTAAATACGTACCTATAAAATAAACCCTAATATAGCTACAATATAATTAATAATTACATTGTAGCTATTTTAGGATTTATTTTTATTTTACAGGCAACTTTGTATTTATTTTAACTAGGTACAAAAGCTATTAAATAGTTAATAACTATTTAATAGCTACCTAGTTAAAATAAATACAAAATTACATGTAAAATAAATCCTAACCTAAGTTTCAATTAAACCTAACACTACACTATCATTAAATTAATTAAATAAATTACCTACAATTACCTACAATTAAATACAATTAAATAAACTATTCTATAATACAAAAAAAACACTAAATTCCAAAAAATAAAAAAGAATTACAAGCAGTTTAAACTAATTACACCTAATCTAAGCCCTCTAATAAAATAAAAAAGCCCCCCAAAATAAAAAAATCCCCTACCCTATTCTAAAATACAAAAGTAATCAGCTCTTTTACCAGCCATTAAAAGGGCTTTTTGCGGGGCCTTGCCCCAAAGTAATCAGCTCTTTTGCCTGAAAATAAAAATACAATACCCCCCCCCCCAACATTAGTCCGTCGGTGAAGAAGGATGTTCCGCGTCGGCGGGATGAAGATGGATCCGGAAGAAAGAAGATAGAAGATGCCGCTTGGAAGAAGACATCGCCCGGATGGAAGACCTCTTCTTTGCCGCTTGGATCAAGACTTCTACCGGATGGAGGACATCTTCTTTGCCGCTTGGATCAAGACTTCTACCGGATGGAGGACATCTTCTTGCTCCGCTTGGATGAAGAATTCGGCTCGGCTGGGTGAAGACGACTCAAGGTAGGGAGATCTTCAGGGGGTTAGTGATTTTTAGGTTTTTTTAAGGGGGGTTTGGGTGGGTTAGAGTAGGGGTATGTGGGTGGTGGGTTGTAATGTTGGGGGGGGTATTGTATTTTTATTTTCAGGCAAAAGAGCTGATTACTTTGGGGCAAGGCCCCGCAAAAAGCCCTTTTTTCAGGGCTGGTTAAAGAGCTGATTACTTTTGTATTTTAGAATCGGGTAGGGGATTTTTTATTTTGGGGGGCCCAACCAAGCCCATATGCTTTGCTGAGACCCAACCAAGCCCAGAGGGGAATACGATACCAAATGATGCCTTCTATAAGCTTTTTCAGTGATTCTTAGCTCCTCACACATGCATCTGCATGCCTTGCTCTCCAAAAACAACTGCGCATTAGTGGCGCGAAAATGAGGCTCTGTCTATAACTAGAAAAGGCCCCCATCTGAAAAAGGTGTCCAACACAGTGCCTGCCGTTTTTCTAAACAATCCCCAAGATTATAATAACCATTATTAGTTAGGATCTGCATAATATGCCTAGTAAAGCAATCGTTTTAGCCCAGAAAAATGTCTACCAGTTTTTTAAGCCCTTTTTGAAGCCCTTTATTCTTTTATGTTTGACTAAGAAAATGGCTTACCGGTCCCCATGAGGGGAAATGACAGCCTTCCAGCATTACATGGTCTTGTTAGAAATATGGCTAGTCATACCTTAAGCAGAAAAGTCTGCTAACTGTTTCCCCCAACTGAAGTTACTTCATCTCAACAGTCCTGTGTGGAAACAGCAATCGATTTTAGTAACTGTCTGCTAAAATCATCTTCCTCTTACAAACAGAAATCTTCATCCTTTTTCTGTTTCAGAGTAAATAGTACATACCAGCACTATTTTAAAATAACAAACACTTGATAGAAGAATAAAAACTACATTTAAACACCAAAAAAACTCTTAACCATCTCCGTGGAGATGTTGCCTGTGCAACGGCAAAGAGAATGACTGGGGTGGGCGGAGCCTAGGAGGGATCATGTGACCAGCTTTGCTGGGACTCTTTGCCATTTCCTGTTGGGGAAGAGAATATCCCACAAGTAAGGATGACGCCGTGGACCGGACACACCAATGTTGGAGAAAAATATTTGAGCACTATCAACGGGTTTAAATATTCATTCAGAGCCCCAATATACTGTAACACGTTTCTTCAATAAAACAGCGGTTTCATCAGGCATAAAAGACATATGTCTTTTATGCCTGATGAAACCGATGCGTTAGCGGAGAAACACATTGCAGTATATTGGGGCTCAGAATGAATATTTAAACCCTTTGTTTTAATGCACAATTTTAAAAGGTTTTCATTAAACATATGGTTGTTATTTTAAAACCTTGGTGCATTATTTGAATCCTGCCTTCTTTAGCCGTTAACCGGGACCCAGTGAGCTGTAGCACTGTGAGTCTCCAGAACATGCCCAGCAGAACAATAGAGTACTGCCACACGTTGTGAGTACCCTATGTTTTTCCTACACCTGACTGTTTTTTTCACTTCTGAATTGCCCTCTGTTTTATATGCCTAGGATCCATTACATCTTTCTGTGAAGTGAGAGAGGAGCAGCATCTACTTTGTGCACATTCAGGGGAGAAAAAAAAAAGGAAAAAAAGAAATGGAATTCTTCCTGAAACAAAGAACAAACTACATTTTGACACCCAACCCCAAGTGTGAACATTTTATTTGTGGACATTGGGACTTTCCATCTGAGATAAGTCTAACTTTGATATTCATACATTATTAGATTAAGGAAAACCATTCCTTAAATCAGCTGACTGATTTTATTTATATTGACTTATTGTTATACCACCGTGGGCTCACTTTGGTCTTTTAGTTCACTGTATTTTCCCGTATCAGTGCCCCTTAGAGGAACTTAGTTTCCTGTTAATAGTGTATACATTTAAGCATGCCTTCAAATCCATATCACCCACTATTAATGAGTTTGAAAGGCTACAAAGCATAACAGATCCATATACGTATTCGCCAATCAGATTCATCCATCAATAGGGGGAGTGTTATCATTCGGCTCCGTTGTACATTGACTATGTGTATAAACTACTTACATGACAATTAGCATCCAACTGCACAAAAAAAGTAGGCAAAACATAACAAACAATATACAACTAACAAAATCATTTGAAGCTAAGATCTTACATAATGAGTTACACATTGTATGACAAGTTACTAGTGTAAAAGTCTATAAAGGCATCTACTTGTAATTATTAGAACTTCTTCTTGTGAGCACTAAGGACTAAATATCCAAATTGAAGATCATACTATTACCCTATTTGTATCTTTATGTATATTATATTAGCATTGTGGGTTTTAGATCATAGAAAATGTTACTATTATAAAAATCCCAACAAGCATATACTTATAACTACTTGTTCATCCTATTGGGACGCTGTGGACTAGATATGTGAATATGATCTTACTACTGCCACATTAGTCACGGATTGTTTTTGGCGTGCACCTTTTCATAAAATCCAGTGAGTGCATGCTGATTGTCAAAACATGATCCAAAATAAAATAATACTAATTACTAATAATTACTTTCTCTGTCTTAGTCACATCACCCAGGATGGTCCCAGGAATAAAGCCAGAAAGCTGCTAAGCCACAACATATCCAAAAGTGGATATATATAGTAAATAAATAAATCCCTTATTAGGGTAGCAGTTCCCTCTAGGTCCCTGATTGTCCCAGTCCTTCTTCCAAAAAATTTCTGACTTCTATGAAATATATGTGAAAAGACTTACCCTCAAGGGTCTTAGGCAGGGTGCTTGCTTGCACCCTGGTAGCTAGACATGAGGTGAGAGTGCGCTCTGCTGTGACTTTTTATATATTACCATGTGCACACACTATCTTTGCACATAGTGATCTCTGTACACAAAATCAGCTCCCAATCCACTAATCTTTATACACATTTTCCTGTATATATAATAAAAACACAACAGGATCCTCAATACATTGCTAGCATAGTCCTCATTACCACTGTTAGCTCTTCTGATTTCAAATACACTGTTAAAAGTTCCCATGAAGGATGTAGAGACTTCCTGCTATATAGTCTGATGGCAGCCACAGACAGTTGTGCTAAATGCTGAATATTGTTATTACCTCTATACCACCAGGTAGTGCAGCACCATCTTAAAAATTAAATAAATAAAATCCCCATTTCAGGATAACAAAGAGGGACTCACTCACCTGGCCTAATTCCACAGCACAGGCATCTCTTGCAGATCTGTTGTGACCCCTCTGCCTTCCCCTCTTCCTCCCAGGCTGTAATTGCAGTCTCCTCATTGTGTCTTCTCAGCAGGACACCATTTTGGAATGGCAATGATAGCAGCCAACAGAAGCGCTCTGTGATGTACAGCCCAACCCCTCTTGCTTTCAGCCTGGCCAATAGGAGGTTAGGAGCCCGTTAGGACATATGTAAGCAAACGGTCTAATGCAAACTAAATGGATGACATAAAAAAATGTCTTATGGGGCAGACTGGGCATACTGAAAGTGCTCTCAGACAGGGCATATGTCAAAAACGCCAAATTTGAAAGCAGTTTTTTTGAATTAGTATAAGCTTTTTTATAATTATAAGTTTAATCCAACCCTCACCCCATACACAACCTAAAAATGGTAACCTGACTGCTCCAACTTGGAATAAAACATAAAATAAATAAAATAGGGGGGCGGAGCTTATCCACGCAGGCGGGTGGCTGGGTTTTGAGAAAGCTCCTGAATCCCTAGACAGTACACTAAATTCCTATGGCATTTTCCTAACCCAATCCCTTATACCTTAGTGGGAAAACTTTGTCTACCTTATTGCCTGCTTCCAATGAAATAAAACGAACTGCCTGCTTCGTCATTTACCGCAGAGTGGTCAGAGACGCTCGGAGCTACTAGATCAGGCGAGGCCTGAAGCCTGCTGACCCGGGAGAGAACACTTGGGTACTGCGCATCACTGCTCAGAAGTACCGTAGACTCGGCTCTGCTTCTCTTATCGGAACCGGAGGGAGACACCTGCGGACCGCATCTGAAGGTAAAATTGTCATTACATACGAACATTGATGTGACCGGCTCCCACGTGTATTGCTCTCTCCTCCTTGTCCTCCCGGTCATTGCTAAATGCTGAGAACTGGTCCCATCTGTAGCGGTAGCCACTTATGAGCTGACCATTGCAATCGCTTTGTTTTTACACATACCTATAGGAAAGTACAGCGCCTGGTGTCTCAATACCCTCAATGTTTTATGTGAGGCGCTTTGCACTATAAGATCGCACTCCATCTTAATAGCGCACCATAAGTCTGGGGGCCACTGCTATGGGACTTTAAGTTTAATCATATATAACTTTTTGCCCTCCGTACCACTCTTAAAGAGACCATAACAGGCAATTCTTTGGTCATGGTAATCTCTTAATAGAAGCGTATTTTTTTCTGAATAAAATTGTGTACTTGGGGTCAGTGCTTAGTCCACATGGAAATCATCAACACATATAAGCAGGCACACTCTGCTCCCTTACTCTTAAAAAATACATAGACTGTGAAGTTATGCCGTGTAAAAGGCACTCTAAGCCTGATAAAGTTACACCAGTACGTACACTCAGTGGATACTTAAAACAAGTTGAGCACCCCAGTTTAGAAGCATCTAGCAGCATGGACAACAGCCAAAATGCTTTATTACCAACTCTGCAGACTACTGACACACCAGCCCAGCATCCTATAACTAAAGAGGACCTACAGCACCTTTCGTTAAAAGAAGACATCAGAAATGCTGTTAAGGAGATGAGGGATCTTTTTAATGACCTTCGAAAAGACATTAACATGTTAGATACCAGAGTGACACAATCTGAAACAAAACACACTGACACCTCCACATCTATCCTACAGATGCAGTCAGAACTTCAACGACAGTCGGACACAATACAACTCATGTCCGATAAAATAGAGGACCTCGATAATAGAGGCCGTCGTAACAATTTGAGAATTAGGGGTGTTTCTGAATCAATTCATCCCCCAGCGATTGAGGGCTACCTGCAGAGACTGTTTCGCACATTGAAGGACACCCCATCCTCACCTGAATTACCTCTAGATCGAGCACATAGGGCACTCAGGGCAAAACCACCCCCAAAGGTGCCTCCTAGAGACATTATTGTCCGCTTTTTAAATTTTAAAGACAATGAGGAAATCCTAAAATGTGCACGTATCAAGCAGCCAGTGCAACATACGGGAGAGGAATTACACATTTTTTCAGATCTTTTCCCATCTACCTTGTCAAAGAGAAGGGAATTAGCTCACATCACGATGAAGTTGAGAGCACACAGAATCCAATATCGATGGGGCTTCCCTGTGTCCCTGATTGCTACCTGGAACAACAAGACGGTAATTTTCAGACCTGGCTCAGATGTCCAAGCTTTCTTTGCTAACCTCTCCATTGAAGAAGATATGCAACAACAAGATGCCAACACTGAAGCTGCAACCTCAACCTCCTGAGGGTGCTCTATTTGCTCTGCATATACCTGACAACAGCCACAAGCAGACATGCTACCTGAACCTGTAAATTTGGTATCCTTTTGAAGCAGTGAGCTATTTAGCTGGGGCTTGACAATCTTAGAGTTTTATGAAACATGTCGTCTTTAATTGTGTTTAGCCTTGCATGGGTCCTGGGACCTGATCCTGGGCCCCTTTTGTAGGGAAAATAAGGGTTTTGCTCAAGTTTACGGGTTGCAGTGTCCTCTTCGAATCTCACTTCCCCTTGGGGCCCTTTCTACATTTGCCATTAGCACCTTGGGTGTTCCTGCTGCCCTGACAAGGTGTTACAATTCCCCTGCCTGGTGGATGGACATTTGTATATTTACGTTCTCTATTTTGCTAATGTTCTTTGGAGTACAATGTTTGCCCACTCTAAACCCTTCTTTTAAAATGTTATCTATTGGCAATTTACATACAATATTTGTAATTAATGCTCTCTACTACTTATTTAGATACAACTATGTCCCTTGCTGTTTTGATATCCTTAGTAGCTACTAATCTGCTCTGATGACCTGTTTCCCTTGCTCACATACCCCTTCCCCTCCCTTCTCTTCCCACTCCCTCCCCTCATTCCACCCCCTCCATGCCATATTTGAATCATACCCAGGGGCTTTGATTTTTTGTTCTAGTCTCTGGATACCTTATAGCGTATTTTTAATTGTACTAGTCTAGGGATTACTTCCCCTATTTCATTCTTTCTCTTAAAAAAAAAAAAAAGAATAATTTACTCAATAGTTTGAATTATTGATTGCCAAAGAGAGTTTCACCTTCTCTCTTACTTTCTCTTTTTCTTATCCATCTACCTGACCCCTAATAGGATAATTTCTATCCTACTCTCCTAAGTGTGTTCCAGGTGCCTTCTCTATATAATTTCTAACCCTTTCCACTCTTAACCTCCTTTCCCCCTTTTATATATATACCCCACCCCTCCCTTTTTTTTTCTCTCCCCTTCTCTACAGGATGGCCCATCCAACGAGTAAGTTTGGTTCACATAGCCTCACTTTTACCACTGTTAATACCAAGGGATTAAACGATCCAGGTAAGAGGTCGATAGCCTTAAGGGAGCTTAACAAATTCCACAGCCACATCCTTTTTTCCAAGAAACTCACTTCCGTAGAGGCAGAGAAACAAAGTGACATAATAAGCAATATCCTATAGCCCTATTTGCCTCCGGGACCTCTAAGAAATGTGGTGTTGGCATATTAATCTACCACTCTGTCCCATTGAAAATTATGCATGTTGAAAGGGATCTGGAGGGCAGGTTTTTACTTATAACAGGTACGCTTTATGAACACCCGATCACGTTGGCCACATTGTACAGCCCAAACGCTGACCAGCATCATTTCATGAAAAAAGTCTCAAAGCTAATTTTAGATCTTGCGAAGGGCCCAGTGTTTCTGTCAGAAGACCTTAATATACCGATGGATGCACGTGTTGACACATCTAACGGTCATCCAGCATTCCCAATAAAACAATCAAGTCAGTTAAAACAACTATCGCAAATCTCCAACTACATGATGTGTGGAGATCACTCCACCCATCGAGTAGAGATTTTACATACTACTCCCCTCCACACAATACATAAGCTCGTATAGACTACTTTCTTTTTGACTCTATAGGACTTGATATCATGGTTAATAATTGCACAATAGACTCCATTACATGGTCGGACCATGCTCCCCTGGTCTGTAACATTCAGTGGCCCGACCTGCCCCCCACGTCATATATATATATATGGAGATTAGATGACTTTTTGCTGGACAGACTGGATGTAAGAGCAGAAATCCAAAAATCACTGACAGACTACATGACACATAACGATCCCTCATATACCTCGATTATGAGTTTCTGGGAGGCACATAAATGTGTCATACGTGGAGAGCTCCTCAAACATAAGGCCTGCCTGGCGAAATAGCATAGACAGAAACATAAACAACTCTCAGACAGTGTTGCAGACTGAGAGATAATTCATAAAAGAGACCCGTCGGACAAGGCCATTGGCAAATCGTTAGAGGATGTCAAACTAACACTTAAAAAACACCAACTTGAAATTCTGCACCGTAAGAGGCTCTCAATAAAGTAACAGTACTATGAAGGGGGTAATAAGCCTGGTAAATTTTTAACCAGAAACATACCCAGACAAAAACTTAAATCACATATTCACTTTTTACAGAGAGAAGATGGCACCACATTGAGGGGTACTAAACAAATAGCAGGCTCCTTCCACTCCTACTACACGAGGCTCTATAACATTTCACAAACACATGAGAATGGGCATCAGAAGGACAGTATTACAGACAGGCAAAGCATGATAGACAGATACCTATCCTCAAATAGATATCCCACAACTTGACGCTGACAGCAGAAATTTCTTAGATGCTCCCATCACCAGGGAGGAATTATCCCAAGCTATATCAGATCTCCCAGGTGGTAAATGCCCTGGCCCAGATGGGTTCACCCCCAAGTATTATAGGGTCTTTTTGAAAACATTGGGTCCCCCGATGCTTCTATTATTCAATAGTCTAAAAAATAACCCGATGCTTGCTAGCACGACTCTTGAGACACATATAACTGTTATCCCCAAACAGGGTAAGCCCCCCACCTCTCCACCCCCACCTCTCCAGCTAACTTTCGTCCAATTTCAATGTTAAACTCAGACGTAAAGGTCTTTGCCAAGGTGCTGGCAAAAAGACTCAACAAATTCCCACTTTAATCTCGTCAGACCAAGTAGGTTTTGTTCCCGGCAGGGAGGCGCGGGATAATACTAACAAGGTAATTCAGTTGATTTCTCTTTTCGACGGACGCGGAGAAGGCCTTCGACCGGGTAGATTGGCTTTTTCTGTGCCAGGTCATGAAGGCAATGAATTTTGGCGACCCCTTTATTAATATGACATTTGCATTATAATCTGCACCAAATGCCAGGGTACGGGTAAATAACACACTATCAGACACTTTCCATATCATGAATGGTACCAGGCAGGGTTGCCCCTTGTCTCCACTTCTCTTTGCCCTTACTATTTAAGTGCTTGCACAAAAAATTAGGAAGAACCCAAAGATTACAGCGATGCGGGTGGGTGACATTGAATTCAAACAAGCACTTTACACTGACGACATTCTTTATCCCCTCACTAATGTCGAAACCTCAATCCCAGAACTTCTAAATTAATTAGAACAGTACGGGGAACTCTCCAACTTTCACTTAAATTTGACTAAATCTGAACTGTTGAATGTTAGCGCTTCTCCAGAACATATCCAGAATTTGGCCCTAAGCCATCGTATATCCATAGCTACCTCTAAATTAAAATACTTAGGTATATATTTGTCCGCAAATCCCTCTGACCTTTTCAAAAACAATTATTTGACTTTACGAAGGGAAATCATCAATGACTTGTCTTCTTGAAAGAACAAAACGTTATCTTGGCTGGGAAAAATAGGCCTAATTAAAATGAATTTTTTACCCCGTATACTGTATATACTGCAAACTGTCCCTATTGCTCTGCCTAAAGATTTTTTTGGCTCAGCTCCAACGTTCCATCGAGCAGTTTATCTGGGCTGGAGTGAAGCCAAGGGTGCCCAGAAAAACGTTATATCTTCCCCGGGACAGGGGCAGACTGGGGTTCCCAGAATTGGCAAAGTACAGGCGAGCCATACTCTTGCAGAGGCTGGTCGAATGGTCACGCAACACCACACATAAACAATGGGTCAGACTTGATGGACAAATTTTTAAATTACATAATATTGGTGCCCTCGCATGGATTCCTCCGTCTAAGCGCCCCTATTTAATATATAGATATCATATAAACTTAACAACCTTGCAGGAATGGGATAGGATACTGGCCACTAGCACTCATATCTCCTCGATTCACTTTTCAATGGTCCCGATAATAGAGAATCCCGAAATCCCATATCACTTGCTGGGGACACATAGAAACATAGAAACATAGATATTGACGGCAGATAAGAGCCATAGGCCCAGCAAGTCTGCCCGACCTTACCTAACAGTATAAACTTATCTAGTTCGTAGGATAGCCCTATGCTTGTCCCATGCATTTTTAAAGTCCCCCACAGTGTTTGTTGCTACTACCTCTTGAGGAAGTTTATTCCATAAATCAATCACTCTTTCTGTAAAGAAGTGCTTCCTCAAATTACTTCTGAATCTACTACCCTTTAGCTTGAGCTCATGACCCCTTGTTCTTGAATTTTCCATTTTATGTAAAATACCCACAGCCTCAGTTTTACTAAACCCTTTAATGTACTTGAAAGTTGCTATCATATCACCTCTTTCCCTTCTCTCCTCTAAGCTATACATATTTAGGTCATTGAGCCTATCCTGGTAAGTTTTATTTTTTAGACCATGTACCATTTTGGTAGCCCTCCTTTGCACAGATTCAAGTTTGTTAATATCCTTCTGAAGATATGGTCTCCAGAACTGCACACAATACTCAAGATGAGGCCTAACTAATGATCTATAAAGTGGCATAAGAACCTTACTATTTCTGCTGAAAATACCTCTACCAATACATCCAAGCATTCTGCTAGCCTTACTCGCTGCATTACTACATTGTTTACTAAGTTTTAAATCATCTGAAATAATAATTCCCAAGTCCTGTTCCTCGTCTGTAACAGTCAGTAAAGTGTCATTGAGTCTGTAATTAACATTTGGATTTTTCTTCCCTAAATGCATTATTTTACACTTTGCTGTGTTAAACTTTAGACCCCAGTCATTTGTCCAATCCTCCAATTGTTGTATATCACTTCTCATTTTGTCTACCCCCCCTGGAACATCCACTCTGTTGCAAATTTTTGTATCATCTGCAAAGAGACATACTTTCCCCTGTAGCCCTTTGCTGATATCGCAGATAAATATGTTAAACAAAACAGGCCCCAGAACTGACCCCTGAGGAACACCACTAGTAACAGCCCCCTCTGCTGAATGAACTCCATTTACTAAGACACTTTGTTTTCTGTCCTTAAGCCAGCATTCCACCCAGTTCACAATTGAGCACACATTATAGTTTACGCGAGGGTATCTTACACTTTGCGTTGCAAGAAGGTAAACTCTTCACACAGCAAGATATGTAAAAACAACATGGGGAGCTCTTCTCTTCATGGCTTAGATATCATCAATTATCCCATTTCCTTATGCACCACAAACATAGAGAGAGATTTTGCAGAGACCTTACACCATTTGAGCTGCTCTGCACAGGCATAACACCTCCCAAGAGGCTGATATCGAAGGTATACAGACTTCTGCTTGTGCCACCAGATAGCCATCTTCCCTCATATATGTTAGCTTGGAACAAAGACCTCAATAACATAATCAATGAAGATGAATGGTTAAGATCATCTTAAATTACTAACCAGATGGTACCACACCCCGACAAGACTACATAGATTCTTTCCGTCAGAGAACCCCTTTTGCTGGAGGGGCTGCGGGGAGCATGGTACACTTATCCACATCTGGTAGTCATGCCCTAAGTTGAAGGGTTACTGGTCTGCTGTGACCAAGACCATGTTGCGCAAACTACAATTCTTGATGCCAAACACACCAGAAACATTGTTGTTGCTACAACTTCCTAAGACTAAAGACAACTTCACTAGGGCCCTTCTCCTGATAATCCTCACAGGCGCTAAGAGACTAATTCCCCAGAAATGGAAATCAAAACAGATCCCTTCTCTTGATGAATGGTTCTCCTCAGTAGAGGACTTACTAAATCTGGAAAGATTGCATTACTTCAAAATCAATCAGCTGATGTTCCATGACATGATGCTGGCGGCATGGAATGATACTCCAATATGATGTCTCGCAAACCCTTTTGCTGTCTTCTTCGAGACTCATCCTGTTTGGTAGTCTGCCCCCTGGACGGACCCTCCCCCCCCCCTTTATTTTTTTTCTCTTTCTCCCCCCCCTCCCCTCTCACCTCTATGATGAAACCCATTTCCCCTCTTTGTCTTCTTACTCTCTTTCTTTTTCGTAAGGTATTACCTGGTCACACTTAATTGTCATAATTTTTGTTATATGTTTTTGTTTTTCTTTATGTTTGTACATGTTTGAATTTCTATACAGTTAAATTTTCAAAAATGCCAAGCTTTATGTAACCGAGAGGGCCTTTGGCCTGACGTGGACATTTCTGATCACCCCCACTCGGGACTGTAGTCACTCAGAAGTCTACTTACAGGGATCTACCCAGGTCTTATATTACTTTAAAAACAAGTCGATTAGTGTTTTCAACATGTTTGTGTTCTATTGTTTACAGACTTGTATTGCGATGTTAGCAAAAAATGAGTAGTGTGATTTTATTGTATACATCTGACTTTATTTTCAATAAAGCTTGTTTAAAAAAAAAAATAAAAAAAAATAATATAGAATAAAATTATTTTATTTTTTATCGCTTTGCCACCCCCAAATAAAGAGGTGCTGCCCCTGGCGCCATTATGGATGAGCCTCCACTGACACTTACCTCTAGTGTGCTGGAGAGCCGAGCTAAGTCCGACACGTCTTCAGAGATTCCCGAGCCGTACTAGTAAGAGGGTTAGCGCATGCTAAATATCCTATTAACACAGCCCCTGGGCTCTGTGAAGAAGGGTTGTGATCAGAATGGCAGGATTGGCGCTACTCTCCAGCTTGCTAGAGGTAAGTATTTTAAAGGGACATGAAACCCTAATTTTGTCTTTCAAGATTTAGAAAGAGCATGCAATTTTTTTTTTTTAAATTTAATTTTTATTATCAGCAATGAGTTACAGAAAGGAAAAAACAAATAACATGAAATAAAAGGCAATGTAGTTTTAAATCACATAGAGGCAGTTTCATTCTCAACTTAGTCTAACACGCCTTATTCTCTTATGTCAGATTGCTGAATTTTAAGAAAGAAAAATACCAATTATCTAATCCAGATAGAACAGGGTACCAAGATGTACCCAACATAAATAACCAATACAAGACAAGACAAAAAAAAAACATCCAAACCAAACCAAACAAAAAAAAAAAAGAAAAAAAAAAGGAGAATGGGGGGGGGGGGGGGGGGAAGAAAAATAGTAAAATAAAAAAAAATTAAAAAAGTGAGAATAGGATTAAGTATCCCCTTCCTCCTCCAACCCATTTCACTCCTATTACCAAGCACCCAGCAGTACCATTTCTGAGTTCCTGAACGGAAACATCATATATTCTATTTCAGTTATTGGATATCCTTTAATGAAGAGTGCCCAATTCCTGAAGAATTTTTTTATATCTTCTTCGTTATCTATATTGGTATCTCTCTGTTCTAAAATACACTGTTTTTTAAGGCAGTTTTTAACTTCTATGATTGTAGGAACCCTATGTTTTTTCCAAGACTTGAATATAAGGTATCTAGCTGCTAGTATTGACATGATTATTATTTTTTCCTGGGGATGTTGTTCTTCGCTTTGTTTAATGCAGAATACAGTTTGAATCAATGTGAGGGGAGATTTTCAGTGAATTATTGAACCAGAATTCTAATTTATGCCAGAATTGCCTAATTTTCGGGCACTTCCATACCATATGCACTAAATCTGCTGCAGGGAGCGAGCATTTTGGGCATTTATTATAATTCAAGTTATGAATTTTATAGCCTTTTTCTGGGGTAAAATATGCTCTGTGCAATAATTTAACATGTGCTTCTCTCCACGTAGCGGAGAGTGTAGCACATGTCACTTTTTTAATTGATTTTTGTATAAATTTTGAGTCTATAGTAATAGGGGCAATCAGCCCATTCCAGTCCAACACCATCCGATCCAGAAGAGGAACTCCCATATTAGCACTGCAATCCCCTGAACCCTCTTAGCATGTAAGCCTAAAAGTCCAGCTGTTTGTAGATCACCTTCTTAAGAGATGACTACAACAGTGCAACTCTTGGCAGGGCCCTCTACCCTATAATTATTTTGTTATACTCCCCCTTTGTTTATAGCGCTGCAGAATCTGTTGGCGCTCTACAAATAACCGATAATAATAAGAAGTAGATAACAGGGAGTGATTGACATGCACCCGCTTTTAATTAGTGTTAGCCAACTTTCCAGTTTCCCCAATGCCCAAGAACAACCTACCTCTCTAATCAATTCTAAAATGAAGTGTCTTACTTGTAGGTAAGCAAAAAATTCTTTATTCTGCAACTTAAACTCATTTTTTAATTCTTCAAATGTTTTTACACAATCCGTTCCCTTTATAATAAGTTGTTGTGCATTTTTCAAACCTAGGGAAAACCATTTATCAAAAATTACGGAGTTCAGGCCGGGTTGGAATTTTGGATTTCCTTTTATTGGCATATAGTGAGAAGTATTACAATTAATTTTTAAGAGGGTCCCTATGTTCCACCAGGCCTTTATAGGATTTAAAATGGTTTTGAGCCTCTTGATTTCGGGTGGTAGTGCTTTTGGCTCACAATGAGCTAAACCTGTAGGAAGAAATGGATAACAGATGTTTTCTTCAAGAGATGAATTTGACACATAGTTTTTAGAGAGAAACCAGTCAGTCACTGTTCGTGCTAGAAAGACCAAGTTGTAAAGTCTAATATTGGGAAGAGCTAACTAAGCCACCAAGTTCTTTTGCTAAGGATAATTTGGATAAGGATATCTTAGATTTCTTCCCTTGCCAAATGAAACTTCTTACTGCACTATTAAATGCTCGAATATCTTTTTCAAAGACTATAATAGGAGTGTTTTGTAAAATGTACAGGAGTTTTGGAAGAAGAACCATTTTATATAGCGCTATTCTTCCGGATAGTGATAATGGCAAATTTTGCCATAATTTCAATTTCTCACGTGCATTTGAAAAAATTGGCACTATATTAAGTTTATATAACTCTGCCGGATTAACCGGGATTATTATTCCTAGATACCTAAATGATTCGGAGACCACTTTGAATGGTATATCTTTTAGTGAATCAGTATTCTTCCTAATCCAATATATTTCAGACTTGGACGCATTTATTTTGTATTCTGAGAAGGAACCAAATTGATCTATTATGCACCGAAGTCTGGGTATATTTACCTTAGTGTTTGAAATATAAAGGAGAATGTCATCCGCATATAATGCGATCTTCATCTCATGACTACCTATTTTGATACCTTCCATGGAATGTCTTACCATAAGCGCCAAGGGTTCTATCGCTATATCAAACATGAGGGGTGACAGAGGGCAACCCTGACGCGTTCCCCTCTCAATTTCAATTTCTGAAGATAATAGATTATTGACTATCAATCGCGTTCGGGGTCCTTTGTATAAATTTTTAATAAAACTAGGAAATTTATCTTTAAACCCAAATTTATCCAAAGAAGTAAACATATGGCTAAAATAGAGTGAGTCGAAGGCTTTTTCGGCATCAATTGCAATTATTGCAAGGTCCGAGGCGCCCTCTGCCCTCCCCTCCCTTTTTGTCTCCTGGTTCCAAAAATACTCTGTTGTCATCAGGACTTCTCTTATTTTAGAGGCTGAGTTTCGCTGATAGAGAAACCCTGCTTGGTCCATATGAACAATGTACGAGAGGCCCGATTGGAGTCTACGTGCTAAGATTGAGGCCAAGATCTTATACTCTGAATTCAAGAGGGCTATAGGCCGGTAAGATTCCTTTAGGGTAGGGTCTTTTCCTGCTTTGAGAAGTAGAGTAGTGTGTGAAGCAGAGAAGCTGGGTGGTATAGCTTTACCCTTGATATAGAAATCATTATAGAGGTTACACAAGTAGGGGACAATTTCCTGAGCTAATATTTTATAAACCTCATTTGGAATCCCATCTGGACCTGCTGCTTTATTCAGAGACATTTCGGAAATCGTTTTCCTAACTTCCTCTTCGGATATAGGACTATTCAATTTGTTAATTCTTTCCTCGGGAACTGTGGGGCAGTTTATTCTGCTCCAGAATTCCATAGCTTGATCTTCATCTGCAATTTTTGCAGAGTAAAGATCTTTATAGTATTTTATAAAAACCTCTGAAATGTCTTCTGTTTTGTAAAAATCTTCCCTTCATGTTGTATTTTATCCATCAGAGTGACCTTTCTCTCTCCTTTTACTAATTTGGCTAATAATTTGCCAGATTTATTCCCAAAACGATATAGCTTAGCCTGAAACCTTAGCTCTCTTTGTGTTTCTAATAATATTGCCAAGGCATCTCTCTCATGTTTGGCTTTAATATAAGTGGCCCAGTTGAATGGTGTTTTCTGTAAAATGTATCTGTTATATGAGTTGACCACAAAATTAGTAGCATCTTTCTCCCTTTTCTTTAGCTTATTTGAGATCATGGCGGCATATGCTGTTATTTCCCCTCTGAGGACTGCTTTTGCAGCTCCCCAGAAGATTTCTGGTCTATCAATATATTCAGCATTAAAATGGATATATTCTTTGAATTTATCATTTAAATGTTTTTTGAATTTTGAATCATTTGCCAGATATGCTGGGAAGATAAACCTCGTGGAGATATTCTTTAAACAATTAAGTTGTAGTTCTAAGAAAATAGGAGAATGATCAGACAGGATCATAGGTGTTATTCCTGTATTTATCTTCCATGAGCATAATTGTTCGTCTATTAGGAATAGATCTATTCTTGATAACGTTTTGTGCGCCTTGGAAAAACAAGTATAGTCCCGTGTATCCGGGTTCTGTATCCTCCAAATGTCTCTTACCCTTAGATTCTTGTTAATTTTTTTAAACATATTTAATTCTAAGTTATCCTTTTTATGTTTTGCTTGTTTACTGTTCTGCCTTAGTCTGTCAAGCGGAGATTGTGGAGCCATGTTGAAATCACCTCCTAAAATTAAGTAACCCTCTGTATAGGACAGTAAGCTGGACTGCAATGAGCTCCAAAACCCATAGTCTAGAACATTCGGCGCATATATGTTACATAATGTGAAAATTGTTTCACGATTCTGATTTTCAACATTACAAATCTCCCCTCTGGGTCTCTTTTGGAATGTATTATTTCAGCCTCTGCCCTTTTACCCAGGAGGATAGCCACTCCTCTCTTCCTCCTAATGCTAGGTGAAGCAATCACCTCTCTAACCCAAGAACCCTTCATTTTCATAATTTCTTCCATATTTAAATGTGTTTCTTGCAAAAACACTATGTCTGCTTGGAGTCTTCTCATATGTGTAGTAATTGCTTTCCTTTTAATAGGGGTTGAAATACCCCCTACATTCCAGGATATTAACTTAATTTTATTTGGTATCTTTGTCATCTATTTGTAATCAGGGAGGGAGGATGGTGAGGAAGGATGGGGAACATAAAACAAATACGAGGAGAGGAAAAAAAAAAAAAAAAAAAAAGGGAAAAAAAACCTAACCACACAACATAAATTCAATTCAAGAGGAGGAGGAAGGACCTCCCCCCCTATTCCCTTAACCTGGAAATAATCCCTTTCCAGGGCCTGCATCTTTTTAATGTAAACCAACATATGCCTATAGGAGGCCTGTTGTGTCAAAAGTTCTAATTATGTTAAGAATCTTTGCTCAGAACACACCTACAGGGACTTATTTTACTGAGGAATCCAATTCCGTTATGAATTTTTCGGCTTCCAGTGTGTTATCAAAAAAATATGCCTTATCTCTGACAATTAACTTAAGTTTTGACGGATAGATTATTGTTGCTCGATACCCCTCTTGAATTAATTTAGTGCAAAGTGGCGCTAATTCTTTTCTTTTTGAAGAGGTTTCGGCTGAAAAATCCTGAAACAATAGGATTTTAGCTCCTCCAATACTAATGGGTTGTTTTTTCCTGAATTGCTGGAGAATATTGACTTTGTCTAAGTAATTCAGAAATCGTGCTATTACCGGTCTGGGCCTAGTATTTATTTTATTTTCTGTAAAAGGTGGGCCTATCCTGTGCACTCTCTCAATTACCATTTGTGTACTGGGTAACTCAAGAAGTTGAGCCAAGGTCTCTGTGATGAACAAGGTTAAATTTTCAAATTTTTTGCCCTCCGGTATACCAATAATCCTGATGTTATTTCTTCGTGACCGATTCTCGAGGTCTTCTAGTCTTGTCTGCATTTTATGAATCTTATTACTGGTATCCTCGATACTAGAACTGTGTGACCCCACTAGATCCTCAAGATCTGAGACCCTCTGTTCTACCTCTTGTATTCTGTTTGAGAATTGTCTAATTTCCTGTGTTAATAGGGCAATATCCTGTTTTATTTCAGATTTCAAAATATCAAATTTAGGGGTTAATGCCTCTGAGATATTGGTGACCAGAGTTTGAATGTTTATGACCTCGTTTGTGGGATTTGAATTTACTATTACTGAATGCATCTCCGTTATATTGTCTGCACTACCTTTGGGTTTTTTATCCTTGTGTCTGCCCGCCATGCTTGGGGAGGAAGTCTTGAGAGAAGTGTTTAAAAATCTATCCATGTGCTAACTACGTAAGTAGGAAAATTTAAGTGAGGTGGGGAGCAAGCCCCAAAAAAATTTAAGTGAGGTGGGGAGCAAGCCCCCAAAAAAATAGTGAATGTGAATTTCAATTAATAAAGTGTTTATGAGGTGCCTATAAGCACCCAGAGAAGAAGAAAAAAAAATTACAATAATTGTGGGATTTATAAAAAATAAGATAGTGGTTGTTTATCCTGTAAGTGACGTGAAAGAAAAAAAAAATGTAATAATGGAATTTAGTGATAAAAATAGTTTGTTCAAGACTTTTCTACAAGACACTGGCAATTCTTTAACCATAGGCCTGGGTTTCCTCTCAATTATTCAAGTTCTGCCTGATAGTCTCCTTCTTATGCTATGACCTATTCTTTTAACCCTGGACCGGAGCAACAATTATATTATCAGTAACAGTAACTGTATGACTATTAATTGCTTATATTTCAGCCTCTCTGTATCAGTTACAGAGTAATCATTTTAGGTCTATATCCTTTTATATTGTAGTTAATTATTCAATCCCTTATTGGAACAATTAAATTCAACAGCCCTTCAGTAATTCAACCGGTCCCCTTTTCCCTCTCTTCCCTAGACCAATTTAAACAGGATTATATATCAGCTTTCAAGCCCCCAGGAACTGCCCATTGTGATATACCTTTTAACTCAGAGAAAGAGGGAATAAAATAGAGTACACTTAGGCCTCACAGTCGGTACCAAACTTAGATGTTAGATCCAGGATAGTATCAATTAATCAGATGCAAGCGTTTAAACCAATAAACAAACCAGGGCAGGTTTTCTGACAGAAGACCCTCACAGGCATAACAATTGCATCAATACTACAGCATTGGCTAGACAAAACAAAAAATAGACATATGGAAACCCAATTCCCAGCAAGAGCAATGCTTAAGATGTAATGCAAAATTTATAAAGTCTGTGATCAGCAACATACATCAATATTGAATCTATAGTCCAAAATGAGCATAAGCAAACAAAATAATCAAAAAAAGAAAGAAAAAAGTCACAGCCTCTTTGGCTCTCACCACCTCTGAGTGAGATGTTGAGTGTTACTTGTACCCAGCAAGATGTTTCGTCAGGCGTAATTATCAGCTCATCAAACCTTTGTAAAAGTTCAATTATCGTCAAAATCCTGGCTGGGTTTTAATTCCACTGCAAAGTGGTTTTTATTTTTCCTGTATATTCTAATAGTAGGGACATTTAATAATAGATCAGTACTTTGCCACTTTTGAATAGTAAATATTGTTACTGTTGCAATTTTATTCTGTTTTGCATCCAATTATGACTATTCAGTGTATATACTTTGTAGTGTTTATCTCTCCTTTGTCTCCAATGTGTTCAGAAAACCGGATTATGAATAAACTGTCTTTTAAAGTTAATGTCCCCATATAATCCGGGACAGGCATAACACCTCCCAAGAGGCTGATATCGAAGGTATACAGACTTCTGCTTGTGCCACCAGATAGCCATCTTCCCTCATATATGTTAGCTTGGAACAAAGACCTCAATAACATAATCAATGAAGATGAATGGTTAAGATCATCTTAAATTACTAACCAGATGGTACCACACCCCGACAAGACTACATAGATTCTTCCCGTCAGAGAACCCCTTTTGCTGGAGGGGCTGCGGGGAGCATGGTACACTTATCCACATCTGGTAGTCATGCCCTAAGTTGAAGGGTTACTGGTCTGCTGTGACCAAGACCATGTTGCGCAAACTACAAATCTTGATGCCAAACACACCAGAAACATTGTTGTTGCTACAACTTCCTAAGACTAAAGACAACTTCACTAGGGCCCTTCTCCTGATAATCCTCACAGGCGCTAAGAGACTAATTCCCCAGAAATGGAAATCAAAACAGATCCCTTCTCTTGATGAATGGTTCTCCTCAGTAGAGGACTTACTAAATCTGGAAAGATTGCATTACTTCAAAATCAATCAGCTGATGTTCCATGACATGATGCTGGCGGCGTGGAATGATACTCCAATATGATGTCTTGCAAACCCTTTTGCTGTCTTCTTCGAGACTCATCCTGTTGCGTAGTCTGCCCCCTGGACGGACCCTCCCCCCCCCTTTATTTTTTTTCTCTTTCTCCCCCCCCTCCCCTCTCACCTCTATGATGAAACCCATTTCCCCTCTTTTTCTTCTTACTCTCTTTTTCGTAAAGTATTACCTGGTCACACTTAATTGTCATAATTTTTGTTATATGTTTTTGTTTTTCTTTATGTTTGTACATGTTTGAATTTCTATACAGTTAAATTTTCAAAAATGCCAAGCTTTATGTAACCGAGAGGGCCTTTGGCCTGACGTGGACATTTCTGATCACCCCCACTCGGGACTGTAGTCACTCAGAAGTCTACTTACAGGGATCTACCCAGGTCTTATATTACTTTAACAACAAGTCGATTAGTGTTTTCAACATGTTTGTGTTCTATTGTTTACAGACTTGTATTGTGATGTTAGCAAAAAATGAGTAGTGTGATTTTATTGTATACATCTGACTTTATTTTCAATAAAGCTTGTTTAAAAAAATAAATAAAAAAAAATAATATAGAATAAAATTATTTTATTTTTTATCGCTTTGCCATCCCCAAATAAAGAGGTGCTGCCCCTGGCGCCATTATGGATGAGCCTCCACTGACACTTACCTCTAGTGTGCTGGAGAGCCGAGCTAAGTCCGACACGTCTTCAGAGATTCCCGAGCCGTACTAGTAAGAGGGTTAGCGCATGCTAAACATCCTATTAACACAGCCCCTGGGCTCTGTGAAGAAGGGTTGTGATCAGAATGGCAGGATTGGCGCTGCTCTCCAGCTTGCTAGAGGTAAGTATTTTAAAGGGACATGAAACCCTAATTTTGTCTTTCAAGATTTAGAAAGAGCATGCAATTTTAAACAACTTTCCAATTTACTTCTATTATCTAATTTGCTTCATTCACTTGATATAATTTGTTGAAAGCATATATATATAGGTTCAGTAGCTGCTGATTGGTGGCTGCACATAGATGCCTCGTGTGGTGGGCTCACCCATGTGCATTGCTATTTCTTCAACAAATAATATCTGAAGAATGAAGAAAATTAAATAATAGAAGTAAATTGGAATGTCGTTTAAAATTGTATTCTCTATTTGAATCATGAAAGAAAACTTTTGGATTTCATGTTCCTTTAACCCCTAAGGTAATTTAACACAAACAAATGAATACAGATGCATTTTTTCAATATTTATTAATTTTCTTTAAATGTCATTGTGCATTAGTTTGGATATTTGCTTTGTAAGCTTTCAACGAATATCTGTGAGAGATAGAGAGATACTTTGGAGCCCTTTCCTGTCAAACACCTTGCCATATACCATAACCCTTTTAAAATAATTTTCTCAATTTGAAAATTACATATATATTTTAACAAAAAGTATATATATGAGTGTAATACTTAAATTTTAATATGTTTTTGATAGGTTTTGTAAAATAATTTTTTTATCCCTTACACATTACTTCAGGTCTCAAGACGCTATATATTCGCTTACTAGTAACCTATAACTTTCAATCAATCTCCATTGAAAGTATAGGTTGTGCTACAGTGATGTTGGCCACGCTAACCCTTCTCAGATAATTGTTATTTATCATGGACTTGTAATATCAAGTTACGTGCTAATGTTAGTGAAGCCGAGCAATATTGCTTATAACTGTAGTGTACACATTATCATTAGAATGTCACTTGTAATCTATCCCTTACTATCTTAAAAGCCTTTTAAAAAGAAGACATGAAGAAAACCAAGAAAAACACAGCAGGATATTAAAGGGACAGTCTAGACAAAATTAAACTTTCATGATTCAGATAGGGCATGTCATTTTAAACAACTTTCCAATTTAATTTATTCATCAATTTTGCTTTATTCTCTTGGTATTCTTAGTTGAAAGCTAAACCTAGGTGGCTCATGGGCAAATTTCTTATCTGCATGTATTTTTAAAAAAAATCACAACTAGAGGGCTTAAGTTCATGTGTGCCATTTAGATAACATTGTGCTCATGCCCGTGAAGTTACCTAGGAGTCAGCCCTGATTGGCTAAAATGCAAATCTGTCAAAAGAACTGAAATAAGGGGGCAGTTTGCAGAGGCTTAGATACAGGGTAATCACAGAGGTAAAAAACATAATTTATGCTTACCTGATAAATTCCTTTCTCCTGTAGTGTAGTCAGTCCACGGGTCATCATTACTTCTGGGATATTATCTCCTCCCCAACAGGAAGTGCAAGAGGATCACCCAAGCAGAGCTGCTATATAGCTCCTCCCCTCTACGTCACACCCAGTCATTCGACCGAGAACCAAACGAGAAAGGAGAAACCATAGGGTGCAGTGGTGACTGGAGTATAAAAAATTTAGACCTGCCATAAAAACAGGGCGGGCCGTGGACTGACTACACTACAGGAGAAAGGAATTTATCAGGTAAGCATAAATTATGTTTTCTCCTGTTAAGTGTAGTCAGTCCACGGGTCATCATTACTTCTGGGATACCAATACCAAAGCTAAAGTACACGGATGACGGGAGGGACAGGCAGGATCTTTATACGGAAGGGACCACTGCCTGAAGAACCTTTCTCCCAAAAACAGCCTCCGAAGAAGCAAAAGTGTCAAATTTGTAAAATTTGGAAAAAGTATGAAGAGAAGACCAAGTTGCAGCCTTGCAAATCTGTTCAACAGAGGCCTCGTTCTTAAAGGCCCAAGTGGAAGCCACAGCTCTAGTGGAATGAGCTGTAATTCTTTCAGGAGGCTGCTGTCCAGCAGTCTCATAGGCTAAACGTATTATGCTACAAAGCCAAAAAGAGAGAGAGGTAGCAGAAGCTTTTTGACCTCTCCTCTGTCCAGAATAAACGACAAACAGGGAAGAAGTTTGGCGAAAATCTTTAGTTGCCTGTAAATAAAATTTCAGGGCACGGACTACATCTAGATTGTGCAGAAGTCGTTCCTTCTTTGAAGAAGGATTAGGACACAATGATGGCACAACAATCTCTTGATTGATATTCTTGTTAGTGACAACCTTAGGTAAGAACCCAGGTTTAGTACGCAGAACTACCTTATCTGAATGAAAAATCAGATAAGGAGAATCACAATGTAAGGCTGATAACTCAGAGACTCTATGAGCTGAGGAAATAGCCATTAAAAACAGAACTTTCCAAGATAACAGCTTGATATCAATGGAATGAAGGGGTTCAAACGGAACACCCTGTAAAACGTTAAGAACTAAATTTAAGCTCCATGGTGGAGCAACAGTTTTAAACACAGGCTTAATCCTGGCCAAAGCCTGGCAAAAAGCCTGAACGTCTGGAACTTCTGACAGACGCTTGTGTAAAAGAATGGACAGAGCTGAGATCTGTCCCTTTAAGGAACTAGCAGATAAACCCTTTTCTAAACCTTCTTGTAGAAAAGACAATATCCTAGGAATCCTAACCTTACTCCATGAGTAACTCTTGGATTCGCACCAATGTAAGTATTTACGCCATATTTTATGGTAAATCTTTCTGGTAACAGGCTTCCTAGCCTGTATTAAGGTATCAATAACTGACTCCGAAAAACCATGCTTTGATAAAATCAAGCGTTCAATTTCCAAGCAGTCAGCTTCAGAGAAATTAGATTTTGACGTTTGAAAGGACCCTGAATTAGAAGGTCCTGTCTCAGAGGCAGAGACCAAGGTGGACAGGATGACATGTCCACTAGATCTGCATACCAGGTCCTGCGTGGCCACGCAGGCGCTATCAGAATCACAGATGCTCTCTCCTGTTTGATCCTGGCAATCAATCGAGGAAGCATCGGGAAGGGTGGAAACACATAGGCCATCCCGAAGGTCCAAGGTGCTGTCAAAGCATCTACCAGGACTGCTCCCGGGTCCCTGGACCTGGACCCGTAACAAGGAAGCTTGGCGTTCTGGCGAGACGCCATCAGATCTATCTCTGGTTTGCCCCAAAGTCGAAGTATTTGGGCAAAGATCTCCGGATGAAGTTCCCACTCCCTCGGATGAAAAGTCTGACGACTTAGGAAATCCGCCTCCCAGTTTTCTACTCCAGGAATGTGGATCGCTGACAGGTGGCAAGAGTGAGACTCTGCCCAGCGAATTATCTTTGATACTTCCATCATCGCTAGGGAGCTTCTTGTCCCTCCTTGATGGTTGATGTAAGCTACAGTCATGATGTTGTCCGACTGAAACCTGATGAACCCCCGAGTTGTTAACTGAGGCCAAGCCAGAAGGGCATTGAGAACTGCTCTCAATTCCAGAATGTTTATTGGAAGGAGACTCTCCTCCTGAGTCCATGATCCCTGAGCCTTCAGGGAATTCCAGACAGCGCCCCAACCTAGTAGGCTGGCGTCTGTTGTTACAATTGTCCAATCTGGTCTGCTGAATGGCATCCCCCTGGACAGATGTGGCCGAGAAAGCCACCATAGAAGAGAATTTCTGGTCTCTTGATCCAGATTCAGAGTAGGGGACAAATCTGAGTAATCCCCATTCCACTGACTTAGCATGCACAATTGCAGCGGTCTGAGATGTAGGCGTGCAAAGGGTACTATGTCCATTGCCGCTACCATTAAGCCGATTACCTCCATGCATTGAGCCACTGACGGGTGTTGAATGGAATGAAGGACACGGCAAGCATTTTGAAGCTTTGTTAACCTGTCTTCTGTCAGGTAAATCTTCATTTCTACAGAATCTATAAGAGTCCCCAAGAAGGGAACCCTTGTGAGTGGTAAGAGAAAACTCTTCTCTTCGTTCACCTTCCACCCATGCGACCTTAGAAATGCCAGTACTAACTCTGTATGAGACCTGGCAGTTTGAAAGCTTGACGCTTGTATCAGAATGTCGTCTAGATACGGAGCCACCGAAATTCCTAGCGGTCTTAGCACCGCCAGAAGAGAGCCCAGAACCTTTGTGAAGATTCTTGGAGCCGTAGCCAACCCGAATGGAAGAGCTACAATCTGGTAATGCCTGTCTAGGAAGGCAAACCTTAGATACCGGTAATGATCTTTGTGAATCGGTATATGAAGGTAGGCATCCTTTAAATCCACTGTGGTCATGTACTGACCCTTTTGGATCATGGGTAAGATTGTCCGAATAGTTTCCATTTTGAACGATGGAACTCTTAGGAATTTGTTTAGGATCTTTAAATCCAAGATTGGTCTGAAGGTTCCTTCTTTTTCGGGAACCACAAACAGATTTGAGTAAAACCCTTGTCCGTGTTCCGACCGCGGAACCGGATGGATCACTCCCATTAGTAAAAGATCTTGTACACAGCGTAGAAACGCCTCTTTCTTTATCTGGTTTGTTGACAACCTTGAAAGATGAAATCTCCCTTTTGGGGGAGAGGCTTTGAAGTCCAGAAGATATCCCTGAGATATGATCTCTAACGCCCAGGGATCCTGGACATCTCTTGCCCAAGCCTGGGCGAAGAGAGAGAGTCTGCCCCCCACTAGATCCGTTCCCGGATCGGGGGCCCTCACTTCATGCTGTCTTAGGGGCAGCAGCAGGTTTCCTGGTCTGCTTGCCCTTGTTCCAGGACTGGTTAGGTTTCCAGCCTTGTCTGTAGCGAGCAACAGCTCCTTCCTGTTTTGGTGCAGAGGAAGTTGATGCTGCTCCTGCCTTGAAGTTACGAAAGGCACGAAAATTAGACTGTCTAGCCCTAGGTTTGGCTCTGTCTTAAGGCAGGGCATGGCCTTTACCTCCTGTAATGTCAGCGATAATTTCCTTCAAACCGGGCCCGAATAAGGTCTGCCCTTTGAAAGGTATGTTAAGTAATTTAGATTTAGAAGTAACATCAGCTGACCAGGATTTTAGCCACAGCGCTCTGCGTGCCTGAATGGCGAATCCGGAATTCTTAGCCGTAAGTTTAGTTAAATGTACTACGGCATCAGAAATAAATGAATTAGCTAGCTTAAGGGCTTTAAGCTTGTGTGTAATCTCATCCAATGGAGCTGATTCAAGGGTCTCTTCCAGAGACTCAAACCAAAATGCTGCTGCAGCCGTGACAGGCGCAATGCATGCAAGGGGTTGTAATATAAAACCTTGTTGAACAAACATTTTCTTAAGGTAACCCTCTAACTTTTTATCCATTGGATCTGAAAAGGCGCAGCTATCCTCCACCGGGATAGTGGTACGCTTAGCTAAAGTGGAAACTGCTCCCTCCACCTTAGGGACCGTTTGCCATAAGTCCCGTGTGGTGGCGTCTATTGGAAACATCTTTCTGAATATAGGAGGGGGTGAGAAAGGCACACCGGGTCTATCCCACTCCTTAGTAACAATTTCAGTAAGTCTTTTAGGTATTGGAAAAACGTCAGTACTCGACGGTACCGCAAAATATTTATCCAACCTACACATTTTTTTCTGGTATTGCAACTGTGTTACAATCATTCAGAGCCGCTAACACCTCCCCTAGTAATACACGGAGGTTTTCCAGCTTAAACGTAAAATTTTAAACGTCTGAATCCAGTTTATTTGGATCAGATCCGTCACCCGCAGAATGAAGCTCTCCGTCCTCATGTTCTGCAAATTGTGACGCAGTATCTGACATGGCCCTAATATTATCAGCGCACTCTGTTCTCACCCCAGAGTGATCTCGCTTACCTCTAAGTTCTGGTAATTTAGACAAAACTTCAGTCATAACATTAGCCATGTCCTGTAGTGTGATTTGTTATGGCCGCCCTGAAGTACTCGGCGTTACAATATCACGCACCTCCCGAGCGGGAGATGCAGGTACTGACACGTGAGGCAAGTTAGTTGGCATAACTTCCCCCTCGTTGTTTGGTGAATGATGTTCAATTTGTACAGAATGACTCTTATTCAAAGTAGCATCAATGCAATTAGTACATAAATTTCTATTGGGCTCCACCTTGGCTTTTGCACATATAGCACAGAGATATTCCTCTGAGTCAGACATGTTTAACAAACTAGCAATTAAACAAGCAAGCTTGGAAATACTTTTCACTCAAATTACAAGTATTATGGAAAACGCACTGTGCCTTTAAGAAGCACAGAAAAAAATTATGACAGTTTAATAATAAGGAACCGGAAAAATTATAAAAACCAGATTTTTCCCAGTAAAGGCATAAATTTAGCAAAGGATTGCCCCCATTAGTAATGGATAACTAACCCTTAATAGCAGAAAAAAATGTACAAAATATAAACGTTTTTTTATCACAGTCAAAGCACAATCTCACAGGTCTGCTGTGAGTGATTACCTCCCTCAAAATAACTTTTGAAGACCCTTGAGCTCTGTAGAGACGATCCGGATCATGCAGGAAGAGAAACAGACTTTTGACTGAATTTTTGATGCGTAGCAAAAGCGCCAAAATAGGCCCCTCCACCTCACCCACAGCAGTGAGGGAAGTTCAGTAAACTGTCTTAAATTAAAATAAACGACAGCCAAGTGGAAAACAGTGCCCAAAAACAGTTTTTCACCCAGTACCTCAGATAATTAAACAATTTAGCATGCCAGCAAAAACGTTTAAAATCAAATAACATGAAATGTCATTAAACAGCCTGTTGCTAGACGTTCCCACTGCAAGTTAGGCTAAAAATTATATGCATATAGTATTACCCAGAGAAGTGCCATTCCCCAGAATACTGAAGTGTACACATATATACATAAACAGCCTGATACCAGTTGCTACTACTGCATTTAAGGCTGAACTTACATTATATCGGTATTGGCAGTATTTTCTCAGTCAATTCCATTCCTCAGAAAATAATATACTGCAACATACCTCTTTGCAGGTGAACCTGCCCGCTGTCCCCTGATCTGAAGTTTACCTCACTCATCAGAATGGCCGAGAACAGCAAAATGAATCTTAGCTACGCTGGCTAAAATCATCCAAAAACTCAGGTAGATTCTTCTTCAAATTCTACCTGAGAAGGAACAACACACTCCGGTGCTGTTTTAAAATAACAAACTTTTGATTGAAGATATAAAAACTAAGTATAATCACCACAGTCCTCTCACACATCCTATCTATTAGTTGGGTGCAAGAGAATGACTGGGTGTGACGTAGAGGGGAGGAGCTATATAGCAGCTCTGCTTGGGTGATCCTCTTGCACTTCCTGTTGGGGAGGAGATAATATCCCAGAAGTAATGATGACCCGTGGACTGACTACACTTAACAGGAGAAAGTATATTAATAAAACTGTGTTGGTTATGCAAAACTGGGGAATGGGTAATAAAGGGATTATCTATATTTTTAAACTATAAAAATCCTGGTGTAGACAGTCCCTTTAATTTCCATGAAACAAAAGTGGCTGCAACTTAGTTAATCTTCTATAACAGGATTTTAACAGTAATTATATTGCAAATCAGAGATGGCCAACTGGCGGCCCTCCGGCCTCTTGCAGCCCTCTTCACTGTCTTTGCGGTCCCACGGAATAAGCAGAAATAAAAATAGTGCTATAGTTTTTGTGGCCACAGGAAAAAAGCAGAAATAAAACTTTGCTCAAAGTTCCCCCAAAATGGGTAGATTATTATTTGTGTTTAATAATCATGTTTATATGCAGCACTTAAAACTTCTAAAATATTGAAAAAAATCAGTGGCCCCATATGTTATCAAGTTGTGACAAGGTTTAAAATATCGGCATTACGTTCTTTACCTCACTGTGCATAATGAGGTTTGTCTTTGCTAAATATCTATTACTGCAAACATGATTTTTGGGATTCTGTTTAATGTAAAAACCTTTACTTAAATGAATTTTGGTTGCCAATAACAAAAAAGGCAGCAAACGATTAAATCCTGATCCGGAATACATGAGTTTTGGTGTAAGACAATGAAATGTAGCTTAAAATCATGAAAATGTGAGTGCGAAATAAGGAGACATTTTAAGAGCCTGAACGCTTAACATAATTCTAGATGTAGCGATCTATAGTTATCTATCTATCTATCTATATATATATATATATATATATATACACATATGCACACACACACATATATATATATATATATATATATATGGTAAATCAAGGAAAAAGGTCCGGACAGGGAGCTCAAAGCAAAATTGAAACTTTATTAGCACTAAATAAAAGCTTCTAAGAAATGTGTATCAGACAATGGCTATAATGAACAGCAAGAAAGGGGCTATGGTGGGCGTCTGACGCGTTTCAGCTCCTTTAGAGCCTTAATCATAGACAGAATACTGCCCTAATGCCCTACTCAAAATAATATAGACTATGCTATCTTGCTATTGGATGGCCAGACCCACCTGTGTTACTTAAGGGTGTATACCTATTAAGAGAGACTGCCTATGTATGGCTGAATACCTTATAATATGATATTCTGGGTAGTTAAGCTAATCGCATTAAATACTGAATTTATGCTAGATTTTACTTGAGGTCATACTTATTAACAGTTTGTTATAGCGATAACTGTATTCTGCTGTCCCTAATTCTAGTTTGAATGAAATACGGGCTTTTTTTTGTATTTATTGTCCTCAATACATGTATAGGTGTTAAAATATTAGAGTAACTTAAAGGTGAGTTTGTGGTGGCCTCAAAATGAAGATAAGTTGGTCAACAGGAGGGCATGTAACCATTGACAACAGCACTCTTAATATTGAATTTCCTTATATCTGTATTAACTGTGTATCTTTACAGAACCAAGTGTTGTTGTATAGCAATTAAACAATGCCCTTGTGTTGGTCAACCTTATTTGATTAGGGGAACAAATATGCGGACAAAATGAAGAAAAGAGAAACAATGTTAGTTTACTTGCACAAGATTAATTATTTAAATATTTACATTGGTATATTATGATGCTTATGTGCGAAACAAAACTTTTTTATCTTTTTAACTTATTTCGATACTGCAATTTAATTTATATGAGAGTGGATAAGAGGCAATCAATTACCAATGATTAATTAAATCTGTCTCAATATTTAAGCCAGTAGGTTGCCGACTGCCTAGGGTGAAGATCCAGAACACTTCTTTAGCAAGGAGGTCCTTCAATTTGTCCCCACCTCTTGGCTTCCTTTTTATCTGGTCAATCACAGTCCAGGTGAATGTGCTTACATCACTGTTGTGCTTTTCCACAAAGTGTTTAGAGGCGCCAGTGGGTGTTATCCCCCTTTCAATGTCATTGAGGTGGGCACGGATCCTCTCCCTGGCTTCCCGGGAGGTGCATCCTATGTATTGCTTTTTACAAGCACTGCATGTAATCATGTAGATCACAAAGGTCGATCTACAGTTAGTGCATTGTGATAGTGAATACACTTTTTGTGTGGCCAAAGATTGAAAAAATTTCCCCGTAATGACAAAGCCACAGGCCTTGCAGGTACTATTGCCACACTTATAGTGTCCCTTCTGTGAAAGCCAGGTACTTTGTGGTTTTGGTTTTTTGAGCATTGATGGCGAAATTTGATTGCCAATAGTTATATTTCGTCTTGCTACACAAAAGCAACCGTCTTTGATGTCATCCTTAAGGAAATCATCTCCCAACAGAATTGGCAAATTTTTGCGTAGTATTTTACAAATTGAATAATACTGCGGACTATAGGTAGTCACAAAGGTAGGCTTTTTTCTAGCTTCCTTTGTTACTGTTTTGGTATCAAGTAAAGAATTCCTGTCGAGATGTTTGACATTTTCCAGTGCTTTGTGCACCACTTTGATGTCATAACCTCGCTCCAACAATCTCTGAGTTAGTTTTTCACTTTCTGCCAAAAAGCCATCATCCTCTGAGCAGTTACGCCGGATTCGCAAAAATTGTCCTTTAGCTATTCCATAGCTGGTATGCGGCGGATGATTGCTTTTGGCATGTAAGTAAGTATTAGATGAAATCGGTTTGACGTACAGTGAAGTGACTACTCTGTTTTCCCCTGGGACTCCAGTTAGAACTAAATCCAAAAAAGGGATTTCTTTTTTCTCAAAAGTATAAGTAAAATGTAATCCCATCTCATTGTTGTTTAAATAATCAACAAACAATTTACTGTCTGGCTGTGTGCCAGACCACACGATTAGGAGATCATCAATGTACCTTTTATATCCAATAATGGATTTGAGGAATGGGTTTTGGTCACTGTAGATGTAACGATGCTCCCAATAGCCCATAAAGATGTTGGCATAGGCGGGGGCAAATTTAGCCCCCATAGCCGTGCCTCTCTTCTGTAGGTAATGATCTCCCAGAAACTCAAAATAGTTGTGTGTCAATGAAAATTTCAGTACCTGGAGGATGTAATTCTTCAAGTTAACAGAGTAGTCACTAAAACTGTCGAGCATATAGCTCATAGCTATGAGACCTTGCTCATGTGGGATGGCCGAGTACAGCCCTACCACATCAACAGCCAACCAAGACATACGGTCATCCCATTGGCAGGTGCTTAGTATGTTTAACAGGTGTTTGGTGTCTCTTAAAAACGACGGTAATTTATAGACCAGTGGTTGAAGTAATGATTCGAGCCAGTTGCCCAAGTTCTCAAGGAGTGACCCTATTCCTGAAACTATGGGCCGTCCTTTCACCTCCTCCAAGGACTTATGTACCTTGGGGAGGTGATGGAATATCGGCACCACTGGATGTTTAGTGTTCAGGAAATCAAAGGTGTCATCATCGAGTAGGCCTTGGTGCCTACCATCATCTAGTAGATCTAATAATAAGGCTCCAAAAAGTCGTGTGGGGTCTCCTGGTAACTTTTCGTAGACCTCTCGGTCCTGGAGTTGTCTGTGTGCCTCGGAAATATAATAATTTCGGTCCAGCACAACAACAGACCCCCCCTTATCCGACTGTTTCACTATAATGTCTTCTCTCTTCCGCAATTTGTACAGAGCCAATCTTTGACTTCTTGTCAAGTTATTTGTCGTGGCTTTGTGCTTCCGATCTAATGCTACCAGATCTTCCTCCATACGTCGTTGAAACGACTCTAGGGCAATGCCCCTACATTGAGTAGGGTAAAAAATAGACTTGGGCTTGTAGCCCTTATGGGAGTCAATGGTTGCCTCCTCAGTCAAACCCTCCCTTTCTAGTGTATAGAGGTTTAAAAAATCAGTAGCTTCTGTTATATTGAAGTAATCATGTTGTGGTGTAGTGTCTGGAACTCTGGTGTCTATGTCCTCAATGGGATTGAGTTTATAGAACTTGTTGAGTGTAAGACTACGGATAAACCTGTTTAAATCTAACAGTGTGTTGAAGACATTAAATTTAGTGGATGGTACAAAATTAAGGCCTAAACTAAGTACTTCTTCCTCTGGTTTAGTTAATGGGACACTAGATAAATTAATCACATTTGATCTCTGTATCTGTTGCCCTGCTTGGCTCTCCTTAGTGGGTATTGTTCCCTCTTTGGGGCCTGTCTGAGAATTCCTCTTCCTCCTCCTTCCTCTTGGCCTATTGCCACCTGAAAAACCTGCTGATTTGCCTTAGAATCTGTTTTAGAGGTAACCTGTGCTTTTTTATATTTGTTACCTCTAGGTGGCTTTGGGGGTTCTAACTGACTATTACTGGCCAGTGCACCCATTGGCTCATATATTTGAGTGGAAGGTGTAGTATCAGGCGGTGGTATATTAACATGGGTTAATTGGGGAGCAGGGGGGACCATATTGGTTATGGCCATAGGCGTCTGGTCTAGTACTCGGCCTTCATCTTCTGAGGACTGTTCACTAGTCATAAAATTGACAAAGTCCTGCAGGTCATCATCCTCATTTGATTCAGGATCAGTGTCAGAGAATGAAACCCGTTTCTGGGGCTTGTTTTCTCCTTTTCCCTGGAGCATCTTTTTGTTTCCAGATTTTCTCTTTGGAAATTTTCTTATTTTCCAGTTGTATACTTTGTGACCTTTATAGTCCTCCAAATCTCTGGAGTATTTCTTGAATTTAATGTTATCCATTTCCTTCTTTGCTTTGTCCACCGTGGATTGTAGGATTCCGTCAAGTTTCGGGTAGTCAGGATGGTTCATAAATGTGTTGAGATCCCTCTGTACTTCTTCTATATGTTCTCTTGCTTCCGCTAGTTTTTTCTCTTTGTGTTGTACTATGAGTGCCATCAGTCGGAGAGAGCATTCTGATAGAATTGTATTCCATTCTTGAATGAATTTGTCGTCAGGAATCAGAAAGGTGGGGTATTTTCTCAGCCGTAAGCCCCTAGGAACCATGGATAGGGACATATATTTCTCTAGTGAGCGTTTATCCCACCATAATTTGTATTCACTTAACAGAGCCCTCTCCATAGACATGAAGGCATCACTGATATCAATCATATCCAATTTGTTCTCAAAAGTCTCTTCTAGGGAGGGTCTATTACCCTCAAAATTAGCAATCGTCTGCATTGAATAATACTGTTGAGCCATGTCTGTTAGTCTATTATGGAAGCTTTTATTTACTAATGTGTGCTTTCCACTGTCACAAATTAACAATAAAAGTCCATGTGTCAGTGTTTGAAGATTTTCCTGTAAATTTCTGAGGCTTCAGATTATGATAGCAAGATCTACCCGGAGACTGTTGTAAGTGATTACTTATAATATGAAGAAAGAATAATGTGGGTTCAGTCTTATACAGGTAGAAATTATATTGCTGCTATTTGGGTGAGCGTGATCTTAATGGTATATGAGGTAAAGTAAAGGTCGATGAGGTTGTGGAGAGATTTATGATTGCAAAAGTACTTGTATGGATATAATACCCGGTAAAAATACAGAGTTCATAATCAGTGTCCTTTTGTCAACAATCAACTTTGTGAAACATAAAAGGTATTAAATGACAGTCCGTATTTGTGCGGTACCTGTTAATCCATTTTGTACTCTGTTCCTCTCTCTTCTCCCAAATCTGTCTGCTGGTGCGCTGTACCGCTCTCTGCTCTGTGAGCCCTCAGCGTATGCCTTGCAGCGTGTATCCGCAGCGTGTGTTTGCAGCGTGTGTCCTCCGTCCGCTGCTGATGACGTCACTCCTTGGTTTCGGCAGCGTGTGTGTTCCGAGCAACGCTCTGCTTCCAAAAAGGTAGATGCCAAAGGAAAACTTTGAGTTCACAGCCAAGCTATGTCCGTGATAGCGATCTCCATCGCTATAGAACTATGGTAAATCAAGGAAAAAGGTCCGGACAGGGAGCTCAAAGCAAAATTGAAACTTTATTAGCACTAAATAAAAGCTTCTAAGAAATGTGTATCAGACAATGGCTATAATGAACAGCAAGAAAGGGGCTATGGTGGGCGTCTGACGCGTTTCAGCTCCTTTAGAGCCTTAATCATAGACAGAATACTGCCCTAATGCCCTACTCAAAATAATATAGACTATGCTATCTTGCTATTGGATGGCCAGACCCACCTGTGTTACTTAAGGGTGTATACCTATTAAGAGAGACTGCCTATGTATGGCTGAATACCTTATAATATGATATTCTGGGTAGTTAAGCTAATCGCATTAAATACTGAATTTATGCTAGATTTTACTTGAGGTCATACTTATTAACAGTTTGTTATAGCGATAACTGTATTCTGCTGTCCCTAATTCTAGTTTGAATGAAATACGGGCTTTTTTTGTATTTATTGTCCTCAATACATGTATAGGTGTTAAAATATTAGAGTAACTTAAAGGTGAGTTTGTGGTGGCCTCAAAATGAAGATAAGTTGGTCAACAGGAGGGCATGTAACCATTGACAACAGCACTCTTAATATTGAATTTCCTTATATCTGTATTAACTGTGTATCTTTACAGAACCAAGTGTTGTTGTATAGCAATTAAACAATGCCCTTGTGTTGGTCAACCTTATTTGATTAGGGGAACAAATATGCGGACAAAATGAAGAAAAGAGAAACAATGTTAGTTTACTTGCAGAAGATTAATTATTTAAATATTTACATTGGTATATTATGATGCTTATGTGCGAAACAAAACTTTTTTATCTTTTTAACTTATTTCGATACTGCAATTTAATTTATATGAGAGTGGATAAGAGGCAATCAATTACCAATGATTAATTAAATCCGTCTCAATATTTAAGCCAGTAGGTTGCCGACTGCCTAGGGTGAAGATCCAGAACACTTCTTTAGCAAGGAGGTCCTTCAATTTGTCCCCACCTCTTGGCTTCCTTTTTATCTGGTCAATCACAGTCCAGGTGAATGTGCTTACATCACTGTTGTGCTTTTCCACAAAGTGTTTAGAGGCGCCAGTGGGTGTTATCCCCCTTTCAATGTCATTGAGGTGGGCACGGATCCTCTCCCTGGCTTCCCGGGAGGTGCATCCTATGTATTGCTTTTTACAAGCACTGCATGTAATCATGTAGATCACAAAGGTCGATCTACAGTTAGTGCATTGTGATAGTGAATACACTTTTTGTGTGGCCAAAGATTGAAAAAATTTCCCCGTAATGACAAAGCCACAGGCCTTGCAGGTACTATTGCCACACTTATAGTGTCCCTTCTGTGAAAGCCAGGTACTTTGTGGTTTTGGTTTTTTGAGCATTGATGGCGAAATTTGATTGCCAATAGTTATATTTCGTCTTGCTACACAAAAGCAACCGTCTTTGATGTCATCCTTAAGGAAATCACCTTGGGCATGGAGTTCACCAGAGCTTCACAGGTTGCCACTGGAGTCTAACATCCACCAGCTCTGTGATGTCATCATAGAGGAGTGGAAGAATAGACCTTGCACTCCCCCACCTTCCATGTGAGGATGCCCCACAGATGCTCAATAGGGTTTAGGTCTGGAGACATGCTTGGCCAGTCCATCACCTTTACCCTCAGCTTCTTTAGCAAGGCAGTGGTCGTCTTGGAGGTACTGCCTTGCGGCCCAGTCTCCAAAGGGAGGGGGTCATGCTCTGCTTCAGTATGCCACAGTACATGTTTGCATTCATGGTTCCCTCAATGAACTGTAGCTCCCCAGTGCCGGCAGACCCAGACCATGACACTCCCACCACAATGCTTGACTGTAGGCAAGACACACTTGTCTTTGTACTCCTCACCTGGTTGCCGCCAGACACGCTTGACACCATCTGAACCAAATAAGTTTATCTTGGTCTCATCGGACCACAGGACATGGTTCCAGTAAATCATGTCCTTAGTCTGTTTGTCTTCAGCAAACTGTTTGTAGGCTTTCTTGTACATCATCTTTAGAAGAGGCTTCCTTCTGGGACGACAGCCATGCAGACCAATTTGATGCAGTGTGCGGCGTATGGTCTGAGCACTGGCAGGCTGACCCCCCCACGCCCACCCCCACCCCTTCAACCTCTGCAGCAATGCTGGCAGCTCTCATACGTCTATTTCCCAAAGACAATCTTTCTTTGGTCGACCATGGCGAGGTCTGTTCTGAGTGGAACCTGTCCTGTTAAACCGCTGTATGGTCTTGCAGTGCTGAAGCTCAGTTTCAGGGTCTTGGCAATCTTCTTATAGCTTAGGCCATCTTAATGTAGAGCAACAATTCTTTTCTTCAGATCCTCAGAGAATTCTTTGCCATGAGGTGCCATGTTGAACTTCCAGTGACCAGTATGAGAGAGTGTGAGAGCGATAACAACAAATTTAACACACCTGCTCCACATTCAAACCTAAGACCTTGTAACACTAACGAGTCACATGACACCGGGGAGGGAAAATGGCTAACTGGACTCAATTTGGACATTTCCACTTAGGGGTGTACTCACTTTTGTTGCCAATGGTTTAGACATTAATGGCTGTGCGTTGAGTTATTTTGAGGGGACAGCAAATTTACACTGTTATACAGGCTGTACACTCACTACATTGTAGCAAAGTGTCATTTCTTCAGTGTTGTCACATGAAAAGATATAATAAAATATTCACTTTGGGAGATACTGTGTATATATATATATATATATATATATATAGACCTCTGATGAAGTAACCCATTGGTTACGAAACGCGTTAGGCTCCGCCCCCCGCCACATGTCACACCTGCACGCTTTCGAGTGCACAGCATACACGGAGCTGCATAAGGTAATCGGTGCTGGGCAACGAAATTAGCCTTATTAGCTCCGATTGATACCTTTGGTGCTCCTTACTTGTATACTTGTATATTTGGATATCTGTGATACTGTTAACTCCTAACGTTTTAACGGTTGTGGAGCAATTTAGTGTATGCATTTGGAAACCGACCTTTTGTATAAGGATCTTATTACCGGGCAGCACTACGGCTCACTACCATTGTATATATATGTTTGTTCTACTTGCATCCTAATCAGACAAGTGTGTCTGTTTTATACTATTCAAAATAAATATATGGTTTTATAATCTCTGTTATACTATAGTGTATTGTGTGGTCAATTGAGATATATAGACTATACACACACCTCTATACATATAATATCCCCTTACTCCCCTTATCACTGACAACGGATAACGGTGATCCACTGAAGATACACCTAACACCGGAGGATCGCGGACACACGAGAAGGGAGAAAAGGAACAGAGTACAACCATATAAGTGCACTTCTAGTACCTCACTACTTGAGGGTACACCAGGTGAGCACGGATAATTCCCCCACTGTTTGCTTTTTATGTTACTTCTGTGAACGTATTACACGAAGTGTGCCCCTGTGCGCCTGTCTCCTTCTATACTTTTCCATATATATATATATATATATATATATATATATATATATATATATATATATATATATATATACAGTATATATATATAAAAACATAGTAAGGGGAGTAGGCTGTATCTATATATAGAAAAAGTCCCGGGCCCCCAATTTAGGCACAGTTGAACCTGTTTAGAGGATTGAAAAATGCAGACCCTTAAATTACATATTAAGAAACTTAGAAAGAAAGAAGATTGTAGAGACCAAATAAGTAAATACACAAAAGACAGGGATTTCAGCATTTTCATTTTAATTGGTTACAATAACCTTGACAATAAATCCCTATCAGGGAAAATACAAGACGGTGCAGCATAGTTCCTGCAAGTCTATACCAGACAGAAACCCTGATAATAGCTTTTTTCTGGGAACCACATATAAAAGATGCACAGAGAACAAGGGTCACACAGACCTAGGACATCAAGTTCACAACATTCACACATTCAGTCAAAAATACTTAAATCCACAAACAACACCTCTAACAGAGGATGGCAGCGCAACCCTGCACTAATCGGCCAACTTGTTAATCAATGAGGATCTATGTTTGTTAGAAAGTGAACACAGCTGTAATGAAATAGTTCAAAGTTTAAAATATGAACATATATGCATAGGGTGTTAAATGCATTGGTAAAATGTGACTGAAAAAAGGTTGTAGAAACCTAGTAGGAAGCCAGGCAACACCTAATTCAGAGGGCACCCCTAACGTTTAGGAAGGATATGGTGTCATGAAAAATAGCCATTTAGGATCTATGCTTGGTCTTCCTAATGTCCAGGTGACTATCTTACCAAATAAATTTGACAAATACAATCAAGTGTCAAAAATGTATCAAGGAAACATAAAGGCAAATAATATGTACATGTATCATTAATCACATTTTAAACCATATGTCAAGCAATAAGATGTGTATCCTCCAAACTTGTAGTATGATTATGCACACTGTCGAAAGTAAGCCTTAAGCCTGATACACCAAGCCCCAATGTAGGTTACTCTCTCAGAGGGGTTAAATTCCTTCCCTCTATTGCGATGTAGACCTGATAATTTTTAAGGTCCTCTTCTTGAGCAAGAGATATAAAAGCAACAAAAGATGGTGACATAAAAAGTGGGGTTGCTATGCATTTTTTGCTACACCACAATTCGAATGTTGCCGACCTAAAAGTTATAGGTATAGAGACTTGTTCTTTGTTGGGTAGAGGAGGGGACATTGACAAAATCCTTCTTAAAAAGGAAACACCATGGATGTATAAATTACAAACACTGGCCCCAAAGGGCCTTAATGAAAAGTTTGAGTTTGCAGCATTCCTGTAATTGTTAGTTATTAGTATTACCATTCCACCCCCTTTTATTATATTATTTTATTACATTATTTTATTTTACTTTATTGTGGATGTCTTCCTCTGGAGATAATACATGCAGGTGTGCTCTGTCTATTATGTATATTATGGTTTGCTGTCATTATGTCAGTGGACAAAGTAAGAGAGAAAATACGTTTACAAAATTGGGTCTTTTTTCTAGTCCAATTTTAAATCTATAACTATGATGAAATAAAACTCGCAAAATAATGTCCAAACAATGTTTTAAAACACTGTTTCTTGCTTTCTGGGAAATCCACATAATAAATGCTATATATAACTATACGTCTGTTTATAAATTCTGTGTTGTTCCGATTTATGTATCACAGTCACTAGTGAAAAGGATGTATAAATTATATACCCTATATATATAGCTTTTTAACACACAGTATAATTCAATAAGAGTGTTTCCTTTCGTCTTTATGTCTTTTTATTTTTTTACCTTTCCAGTATGTATGCAGCTGATACATTGGCTGCTCTGCAGAAGTGCTTACCCAATCAGTGAGGATTACAAATGGTAAATACAGAGTTTGGCTTAGGATCCTTATTCGTTTGCCCTGAGGAAACCCCTTGACGCAGTGGTCACGTGGGGGTGAAATGCGCGTCGGCAGTGACGTGCACGGAGCGGGCCACTCAGCCCGGGAACAAACAAAGTTTGCAACAAGATGGAAGCATTTGGTAACTAAACCTAACAGCTTACAAGCATAACCAAGCAGTTTGGATACAGATTTGCTGCTCTCTTGCTCAAGAAGAGGACCTTAAAAATTATCAGGTCTACATCGCAATAGAGGGAAGGAATTTAACCCCTCTGAGAGAGTAACCTATATTGGAGCTTGGTGTATCAGGCTTAAGCGATATTTGTACTATGGACAGTGTGCATAATCATACTACAAGTTTGGAGGATACACATCTTATTGCTTGACATATGGTTTAATATGTGATTAATGATACATGTACATATTATTTGCCTTTATGTTTCCTTGCTACATTTTTGACACTTGATTGTATTTGTCAAATGTATTTGGTAAGATAGTCACCTGGACATTAGGAAGACCAAGCATAGATCCTAAATGGTTATTTTTCATGACACCATATCCTTCCTAAACGTTAGGGGTGCCCTCTGAATTAGATGTTGCCTGGCTTCCTACTAAGTTTCTACAACCTTTTTTCAGTCACATTTTACCAATGCATTTAACACCCTATGCATATATGTTCATATTTTAAACTTTGAACTATTTCATTACAGCTGTGTTCACTTTCTAACAAACATAGATCCTCATTGATTAACAAGTTGGCCGATTAGTGCAGGGTTGCACTGCCATCCTCTGTTAGAGGTGTTGTTTGTGGATTTAAGTATTTTTGACTGAATGTGTGAATGTTGTGAACTTGATGTCCTAGGTCTGTGTGACCCTTGTTCTCTGTGCATCTTTTATATGTGGTTCCCAGAAAAAAGCTATTATCAGGGTTTCTGTCTGGTATAGACTTGCGGGAACTATGCTGCACCGTCTTGTATTTTCCCTGATAGGGATTTATTGTCAAGGTTATTGTAACCAATTAAAATGAAAATGCTGAAATCCCTGTTTTTTGTGTAGTTACTTATTTGGTCTCTACAATCTTCTTTCTTTCTAAGTTTCTTAATATATATATATATATATATATATATATATATATATATATATACACACACACACACATATATATATATATATATATATATATATATATATATATATATATATATATATATATATATATATATATATATATATATATAATGTATACAGGCAGTCCCCAGGTTACGAACAAGGTAGGTTCTGTAGGTTTGGTTCTTAAGTTGAATTTGGAAACTTGGAAAAGTGCCTGTTCCAACATTAAAGTTCATTTTATTGAGAAACAATTAACCAATGAGAGGGAAAGAATGTCCTTTAAAAAGATTAGTTGGTTTTAACAGAATCTAGCAGCTTGGAGTATGGCCACAAGCTGAAACGCGTCAGCTGAGTCTGACCTCTCATTAGTTTTTCTACTAGTCATTATGTTGGTTACTTTATTTTAACCATGTTGAAATAAAATATGAACTTTTAAATATAGCTGGTGCTCCTCTACTTCTTCGTTTTTGTATACGTAACTGCTGCCTAAGTAGCCTATGTACAAAACACAAGCGTCCTATGATAGGAATAATAGAATTGTGTGAAAGCAACCTAAATAGGAAGCTTCAAGTACATTATTACACAGTACCCTGGCGCTCTACATATGCCAGTGTCCCATACTGTGAGCCACAAAAAGAAGTGAATGAGGTTTTATAACCCGGCTCTATGTTTACACTGGCCCGATAGATAAGAACCGCAAATGCGGTCCTGAATACCATTCTACAGACTTATGCTGTCTGGTGTGCAAGGGCTAAAACTGAGCACTGTGAATGCGGCCGTTAAATATCACCATGATCTACATCAGTGCCCTAATGGTGAATCATCACCCCTTACAATATACCCAAACTCAAGGTGGCATCCTAATTGAAATACAGCCACTTTACAGAGTGTTACACAGAAAAATGTCGACTTACACCAGCATCCTTTACACTGTGATGCTTGTCATGCTGCTCTCAGTAGACTGATATCCCCAGACTGGTATATAGCTACAATCCTAGACCCTTCCTTTATATAAGCCTAATGGAGGTGACAGCAGTTACTAATAATGACCCCTCTATCCCTGATTGCAGTAACAGCATACCTGCCAAGGGAAGGGAATAAGTAATAAAAAAGGACTTACCGTCCAGGGTCTCAACTGTGGAGCAGACACAGAACGTCCCAGTTTGTCAGCCTCATCCACCATCTGACAGGATACTGGGTAGAAAAGAAAGAACAGCGTAACCAACTCTGGCTTTCTTCAAAGGGGTAGCAAAGTGTTAAACGTAAAGCAAAGACTACCTCGCTGCCTTCTAACTGATAAAAGCCACCAATACTCTTATTAAAGAGATTGACGTAGACGCAGCTAGACCCCAATACTTGCTTTCAGGGAAAAGTACCCATAAAAGGATTGAATATCTCCAGACACCAATATCGCACATCCTCCATTGACAGAGGCAAAAAGAATGACTGAGGATTATGGGTAAGGGAAGTTACACTTAACAGCTTTGCTGGGGTGTTCTTTGCCTCCTCCTAAACTTCACAATGGGTTGCAGTCATCCACCTGGGAGCCGAATAGTTCACTCTAACTTAAACTCTAAAATTTTTTGGTTGTTTGGGTACAGTAACTCAATCTGGATCCTAACCTTAGTGCTATGAAGCACCAGGTAACTTTCAATACTGGGCCCTATCCTTTTTAATATGTTTACTAATGACTTGAAGCAAGGATGAAATAGAAACTTCTCTATTTTTGCAGATGATACAAAGTTGTGCAAGGTCATTAGATTAGGACAGGATTAACTTGCTTTACAAGGGGATCTACAAAAATTAGAGTCTACATTTTGGAAGTAAAAATAAGCAGACAATCTATTATTTAAATGGGACTATACTTCCAAGGCTTATAAGATACTAGATACACACAGAGAGAAGCGCACTCACAGGAACGAACAACCAGCTCAATACCATTGTTAGCCTGTTCTATGGCAATTTATCACCTGGGTGATGTTTTCTTCTTAGCCCAGTAATGCTTTTCACAGTGTAAAACGTTCCTGTAGTATATCAGTGTGATCCCGCCTATTACGATCAGACCAGTACTGAAATAGCAGTTAATTCCTCTCTGAACAAAAATACTAGCATGTATTTAAAAAGACATTGATGCAGGGTAGGAAATAATAATTCTGTCCTTGTATAAATCCATGGTAAGACCACATCTTGAGTATGGAGAGTAGTTCTGGGGACTGATCTCAAAAAAGACATTGCAAACTTAGATAAAGTTCAGAGAAGGGCCACACAGCTAATAAGGGGAATGGAGAATTTAAGATATGAGGAGAGATTAGCCAAACTGGGTCTGTTTTTTCTAGAAAAAAGGCTCTTGAGAGGTGACATGATTACTTTATATAAATATATTCAAGGCCCATATACAGAGATGGCAGAAGCTATGTTTATTCCAAGAAAATTGTTTGTGACAAGAGATCACAATTTAAGGCTGGAGGAAAGGAGATTTAATCTCCTGCAACGGAAATGTTTTTTGACTGTAAGAGCAATTAAATTGTGGAACTTATTACCAGAGGAGGTAGTGAAGAAGGCCAATACCTTTGCTACATTTAAAAAGTGGTTTAGATACATTTATGGTTAGAAAAAGAATTCAGGGATATAATTGCTTGTATTAAGTGGGTCAACTTTTTTAATGGGATTAAAGTAAACTCAACTGGAACATTTTTGTAAGTATATTAAGACTAGGTTGAACTCAATGGTCTTCTGTCTTTTTCAACCTCATCTACAATGTTAAAATGTATAATGGCACCAAAACTAAACCATGCTCTTGTTTTCTACTTATAAAGAGCAAACAACGTCATGAGTATTTTGTGTAAAAATATATCAAGCAAGATTTATTTATTTATTTTAAATTACATTTAAGATGTTGTCATCAAGTATCCAGTATTTAAAGCAAAATCTGATAACACATTGGAATGTCAGTGAAATACTAAAATTATGATCACTTTTTTAAATATGTTCTTCAAAATAAGCTACAAATATTTTCATATCCCTTTATGAGCCTATTGTAATATAAAATAAAATTGTTGCCAGCAACAAAAGAGTTAATTTTCTGTAATAAGAAAATGCTTTATTGAAAAGACTCACTATTCTTAAAGGGACACTGAACCAAATTTTATTTCTTTTATGATACAAATAGAACATTTTAAGCAACTTTCTAATTTACTCCTATTATAATTTTTTCTTCATTATCTTTCTATCTTTACTTGAAAAGCAAGAATGTACATTTAAAAGCTGGCCCATTTGTTGTTAACAACCTGGGTTGTGCTTGCTGATTGGTGACTAAATGCACCCACCAATAAATAAGTGCTGTCCTAGGTTCTAAACCAAAAATTGGCTCTTATTTTGTTTTCTACTTATAAAGAGCAAACAACGTCATGAGTATTTTGTGTAAAAATATATCAAGCAAGATTTATTTATTTATTTTAAATTACGTTTAAGATGTTGTCATCAAGTATCCAGTATTTAAAGCAAAATCTGATAACACATTGGAATGTCAGTGAAATACTAAAATTATGAGCACTTTTTTAAATATGTTCTTCAAAATAAGCTAAAAACATTTTCATATCCTTTTATGAGCCTATTGTAATATAAAATAAAATTGTTGCCAGCAACGAAAGAGTTCATTTTCTGTAATAAGAAAATGCTTTATTGAAAAGACTCACTATTCTTAAAGGGACACTGAACCAAATTTTATTTCTTTTATGATTCAAATAGAACATTTTAAGCAACTTTCTAATTTACTCCTATTATAATTTTTTCTTCATTATCTTTCTATCTTTATTTGAAAAGCAAGAATGTACATTTAAAAGCTTGCCCATTTGTTGTTCACAACCTGGGTTGTGCTTGCTGATTGGTGACTAAATGCACCCACCAATAAATAAGTGCTGTCCTAGGTTCTAAACCAAAAATTGGCGGGCCCTTAGCTAAGATACTTTCTTTTTTAAATAAAGATAGCAAGAGAATGAAGAAAAATTGATAATAGGAGTAATTAGAAAGTTGCTTAAAATTGCATGCTCTACCTGAATCATAAAAGAAAAAAATTGGGTTTAGTATCCCTTTAAAATCTCCTCTATGTGGGGGATCGTGTCCGGGCAGCCACCATGTCTGGTTGCAAAATCAGAAACTCCTGATTTCATCTGGATAATCTGTTAAACATCAGAGATTTAACTAAAAATATGTGGTATTTAACAATGGTATTTAACAATCACTCTACAGAAAACAGCTGATCACAAGGATACCAATATTGAGATGATCGCACCATCTGGAACGCTAAACTGGACACTTAAGTAAGGCGGCGACCTCATACCATCACGATACCCCCCCGTGCACCGGGTGTAGCAGGGCCATTTAACTGCTGATCCTAGATGGTGAGATCCACTAAACATGGAAGAAACATCCCACAGAGCAATTCAAGCACATCTGGTTGCCCTGACTCAAAAAATAGACAACAACTTCACCCAACTCAAACTCCTAGCGAGAGTCCAATCTACAATGAGAGTGGATATGGAGCTTAAAATGGCGGACACGACAGAACATGACTCGCAACGCAACTACTTACAACCCATCTGCAACATGACAGTGATCGCTCGGCGCAGCATACTACCACTGCATGATCTTCACAGTTAGCTGCCGGAAACCGATCATAGTAAGCAGTTGCACAAGATTCCCTATAACACAGCTGCTCTTACGTCTCCTGAGCTCAAGAGAACACTTGAAGTGACACCGCAACAAGCTTGGGTGGATGCGGCCAACCACCCGAGACGGAAAACAGATCAACAAGGTGTACCGGAGGCGACTAGTGATTCTAAACTTTCTTCAGCCCTCTCACTATCTTGACTAGGGGGTGACCCTGAGCACTCACGTTCACCCATGCCTTGTAGCTCTGGCGTTCCAGGTGCAGTTAGGAGGCCACAATCATTGGCAGTCTCTCCTCTAATATCCTAACCTCTCACTATCCCAGTAGCATGTTCATAGACACCCGAATTGGGATCGGGTAATATCAGCATGCATTATGCTTTGAACTCAAGTAAATGAACTGTACTGTTTTTTTCAGACTGCTTTGCATAAAAAATGATGACTCTAAAGTCTGACATGTTCATATAGAAATATGCAGCACTTATCAGTATGTTTCAATGCCATTCACCTATCAATAACAAGACTGTATTTGTATTGTAATTTTACCTAAGGTTGCCAAATTAGTGCTTACTTGTAGTACCGGTTTATCTAGTGACCTACTCCTCAAGTTTACCTTGTTTAGCTCCAATTAGTCCCACATATATTTTGGGTGCCTTTAGCGACAGCCTTGCATCTAGATCTGGATCTAAGTACTGTCTGATTAGCCTAGTTACTATCAATGGCATTGAACCGCTACCCTATATAACATGTGAGTTATATGAGACTGCAATATATGAGTGACTTTTGGGCCCTCAGCCAGAGGTAGTGTTATTATGTTTCTCCTTTAGGTGACCATAGATCCATTCTAAAATAAGCCTTTTACCTTTTAAATGGATATATTTTTCCACTGTGAGGGTTTTATTAAGAGAACCTGCCCATTTATGCTTTTGAGAGAGTGTGACTAAGGGAGGGACCCCTGTAAGGTATATGCAGATTACATACCCTCTAGAGGACCTTAGAGTCCATTACTTCATATGATTTTATCATCAACACCCTGTCATGTTGAAGGTGCCCTTTCTACCCTGTGTCAAGGGTAGCTGAAGGGACCAAAAGATAAGTAAAAGCAGCCAGCATGTCCATAGGGAGGGAGTGGAGGTTTCCATGAAGTGCTATTAGGCATAATCATTCAGGAACTATTAGTTAGGATCTCACCACATGGGTCAAAAACATTATCTTGCTAATGTATAGTCTTCTCCTGTTCTATACTCAATTTTACTGTCACCATTATTTTTATTTTATTCACACGCTATTATATCATATACTACGTAATACACCCAATTTTATTAATATCATTCTCATTCCACCCATAAGCGACCTCAAACCTTTTACTCATAAGAATTTTTCCTAGTTTTATAACAGCTCACTGCTGATGCATTACTTTACCATGTAAGTTGTCAATACCCTAAAGCTCATAGTTATAATCCTAGTCTATTCACACTTCTCTTGGCTTGACATACCTAAAATTTTATGGACAACCTTAGGCAATAATAATAGCATTGCGGTAACTCTCTATATATTTCAGACTCATGTCTTCACTATACCACAGTTTGCTAGTCCTGCGTAGTTTTACTGAATAAGCTGTCATGACCATCTAGAATACTGCAATAATTTAGTATATGGTACTGTGAAATCAACTGTTATGAGATTCTGTTTATTTCTCTTTTCTCCTTTTATCATCAGAGGTCCAAGAGTGACCGTATATTACAGCAAACCTCCCCCCCTGTGACATATGCCCTTATCAGGATTCCAGAGTGGCCCAATATAGCTCGGGAGGTAAATCTATACCAATTAAAATGATATTTCTTTGAATTTGTCCATTGTCATTTCAGATGTTAGGTACTCTAGTTTATCATTTACCTGTTTAATGTGTACTTAGAACACTTATGCCGGTGATTAACGCTATGTTTATATACTTTGAAACACCCCAAGACTTATCTTTGTTAGGTTGCAGCTTAATATTGTATTTATTAAGCTTATTAATGCAATGAGGTTCTTTATATGTCTACTCAAAGTTTACATTTGTGCACATCACTACACTTGTGTCTATAAGATAGCTGGTAACAATCTCCGATTGTTTATTCATTCTCCTCATTGGATTACCTATTCTTCGTTCATTTATTATTGTTACTGATGGACAAAAAAGTTATGTTATATCTTGTTAATGCTCAAAATCTCAATAACAAATTATATAAATAAATTTTAAAAAATCTCCTCTATGTAAGGTTATGCTTTGACTGTAGGTATTGACATTAAAAATGGGTTGCCTTTGGGTAAATGCTAGCCTATATTTCTCTGACATAAAAACTGTACATTTATGGTAAGTATTTCTTAGCATTTGAACAAAAATTGGGTACTTGAAAACTGAAAATATCACTAGTAAAATATTTTCTTATTTTATAAGAACCTTTTAGAAAAAGATTTAAAAAGAGAATAGAAAGAATGTAGCAAAATCTACAGCATTTCATTTTCTCAGAAATAGATTCCCAATGAAAAGCAATTTGATATACAACAGAGAAGAAAAATGATCTTCTATATTTAACTTATATCTGAAAGCTATCACTTCCATTAATAACAGTGAATAATTCCATTCAGTTCCTTAGTTCAATGCACCTTATAGCAATGCACACAATAGGAATAAACTATAAAGGCCTTTAATAGGATGCAGAAGTGATTTATTAACTTGAGTGCATCACTCCCAAATAACCTATTGCCTTAAAATGTGCATTTTAAATTTTTATATTTTACAAATAAAATACTTCTCCTTTGCAGCTCCTGTAGAACCCTTGTTTAATAATAATAATTATATATATATATATATATATATATATATATTTATTTTAAGAGTGCAAGCAGAGTTAATTCATCTGTAAACAAATTGTTTTTCTTAAATGCCTCTTTGTAGTAATGCTGTTATAATGAAATACACCACACTTCCCTTGAGATGAACAAAGTAATAAAAAAAACTTAAAGGGTCATAAAACCCCAAATTTTTCTTTCACGATTCAGAAAGAAGATACGATTTTATACGATTTCCAATTTACTTCTTTTAATCAAAGTTTCGTAATTTTCTTGTTAGCCATTGTTGAAAAGCAGGAAGGTAAGTTCAGTATGTGTGCACGTGTCTACAGCACTATATGGCAGCAGTATCTTATACATTAGCAAGAGCACTAGATGGCAGCAGTATCTTATACATTAGTAAGAGCACTAGATGGCAGCAGTATCTTATACATTAGTAAGAGCACTAGATGGCAGCAGTATCTTATACATTAGCAAGAGCACTAGATGGCAGCAGTATCTTATAAATTAGTAAGAGCACTAGATGGCAGCAGTATCTTATACATTAGTAAGAGCACTAGATGGCAGCAGTATCTTATACATTAGTAAGAGCACTAGATGGCAGCAGTATTTCCTGTAACGTAATGCTCCAGAAATGTGTACACTACCTGTATAGATATTTCCTCAAAAAATAATAAAATAAGAATAAGGCAAATTTGATTATAGAAGTAAATTATCTATCTAAATCTTGAAAGAAATTGGCTTTCATATCCCTTTAAGTACATCAATTAGGTTAGGTACCCAGTGGATAGGTAAGAACTCTAGGTAGAACTCTATAGAGACTTGCTGTTACTTGTAAACTGGAACGAGGTTGGACTTAGTGTGTATAGAAGCAGGTCCCCTATAAAGAACTTGTTCACAAAGGCAAAGTCTCGTTAAGGGTCTCCTAGGCAGATACAATGTATCAATGTTCATTATGTACCGTTTAAATAATGTTAAATTCCATTAAAAAAATAAAAACAATATTATAAGCCCTTTGCATAAAAACCTATAGTTGTCACTTTTTTTTCAGTTCAAGCCAAAATGGAAATGGTGCTTTAACAAACAAAAATAATTGGATACTTGTATAGCGCACAACCTCGAACTTAATCGATAACAGGTATTATTATTACCCAACTTAATGGTACTCATTTTACCGACCTTGGAAGGATGAAAGGCTGAGTTGAGTGGACCTTGCCACAGATCTCTGTAACAGTGCATTAGCATGATGAGATATCTGTCCGGCTTAGATGTAAATATTGTAAAAAATAATACTTGTCAAAGTTGAAAAGTGACCATATAGTGATAAAGACTCAATACCATGTATGTTAATAAAACTCTGCAATGTCTTATGTGGCCATTTCAGAGTGTTTTGAACATGAGAAAGATAATAGACTGTTTGGGAATAGCAATAAAATAGTTTTAAAGATGTCCAAATGCCCTTTCAAGGGCATATGAAGTGCCTAGAGGTGTCGAATTTGAAAAAGTTAAACTGGCCCTGAAAAGTGACTTGAAAAGGGATCGGGATCACTTAAAAATTTTTGGCCTAATAGGAGAAATAGGGATTTTATCAAGGATCGGAAAACCCATTTGCAAGTGCAGAAAACAGACAAAAATGCACTATTGTGATGGTGACGATTTGAAAAGAAGCCTTTTATGCCAGAAAAAAGGCAAAAGTGCCGCAGCAGATAGCTTGTGATTGAGGCCAAAATTACTTATTGCACATATAAAATGCTCTCCAGATCACCATCATTAATCAGCCTATGGGGCCGAATTATCAAACTCCGAATGAAGCTTGATGCCCCGTGTTTCCGGCGAGCCAAACAGAAGTTATGAAGGCTCTGAGGAGGCGGACAGACGTTGCAGAAATTAACCCGATCGAATACGATTGGGTTGATTGACACCCCCCGCTAGCAGCCAATTGGCCTCAAATCTGCAAGGGGTGGCATTGCACCAGCAGTTCACAAGAACTGCTGGTGCAATGATAAATGCTGAGAGCGTATGCGGTCAGCATTTATCGATGTGCAGCGGACATGAAACTCTACATCGGATCATGTCCGCTCACGCCTTCATAAATATGCCCCTATATGTTGCTAACCTTGGAATTCAAATTGAAAAAAAAAATCTCTTGTTTAGTTAAAATCTCAGTCTGAACATACATTGTTCTTGCACTAGTTTAATTTATCTTTCAATAATTTGACCTTTAAAACACCTTGAATGATCTTGTTTTTATTAAGTTGCTTTGTGCTGTGTACAGTGGTTTTATCAAATAAGAAAAAAAATGAATGCATTAATTAATGTAGGAAATATTGAAGAGGTGGCTAAATAAGTACATAAAACTCATGGTGTGTTTTTCAGTTATTTGACTAATAGGCATTAAATCTTTAAAGGAAATCTTATACCCTTAGACTGGCCATCTGGCTGACTTTACTAAAATGAGTCCAAAAATGATCAGATCAATATAAAACATAATACATTGAACTTAACTTGTTTGACTGCTCAGTGAAGTACGTTGGCTACTATCGAACCATAGAACTTTGGGACCAAGAGCTATTATTGAGTTCTGTAACTTCCTCTATATCATCTTACATGTTTGTAGCACAACTAGAGAATTATAGTAAATATCAATGCCTTGCATTTAAAGGATATGTCCATCTTAGAACAATATTAGTAAATTTCAAGTCAAGGGGGACATATCATTTTGAGACTCAACAAAGATTCTTCAGCACAATATGTAAAAAAAAAAAAAACCTTAAATGCAGACTTGTACAATTTCAGCTGTGAGCTAAATGTGCAGTGTGGTTTGATTTGGTGTTTTGGGAATTTAGGAAGCATCTCAGTTAAATTGGGTGGAATGGATCGGATTATACAAGATGAAGTGAATGATACGGTGTCTGTGCTGACAAGATAAGTACCGTATGGTTGTTTGTTTTTACAGCATTTAGACGTGAGAAGCTGCATGCTGTTTCAGTATACTCATCATAGCAGAGGATACATTATAAGCTAAGACAGTTGATATACAGATGGGACACTAATCTCAGTACTGAAGCACAGAAATGTTAATGATTATTAACCGCCAAAGAGAAACCACATCGCTCCTGAGACATACAGAATGAATATTATTTTTGCATGAATGATATACAGCACAGCAGTTTATATAAAATAAATTGTTAAAAAGAACTAAAGTATGATATATTTTTTTTAATTTAGCTAAAACATAGAACTGATAATTTAATTCTTGAAAGCCAGAGATTACTGCAATGTTTTGCTTAGACAATGATGCCCCCTTGCAGATTCGCGGCCACCAGCAGGGGGTGTCAATCAAACCAATCGTATTCGATAGGGTTGATTTCCGGCAATGTCTGTCCGCCGCCTCAGAGCAGGCGGACAGGTTATGGAGTAGCGGTCTTTACACCGCTGCCTCATAACTTGTGTTTCTTGCGAGCCTGATAAATATGCCCCATAGAGTTAAAACAGCAACACTCTCTAATACCTTGGTTTGTTTTTAAAAAAAATATATCATTTAAATAACCTTACAGCAATAACTGAATTAGATTTCATAAGTCATTAAATGATGTAAAAAAAGAGAACTTTATTTAAGAACATTTTCAGGTGATGTAAAATCTAGAAGCATTAAAAAATAGTAAACAACCTAAATTTTTTATAAAATGGTTTAATTTTTAGTTTGTTAATTATACAAAATAAAGGCTAGATTACAAGTGGTGTGCTAATGATAGTGAGCTCGCAATAACCAATATTGCTTGACCACGATTACATTAGTAAAGCTAACCAGAGAAGGATTGACGTCGCTCAAGCACAATCTATACTTTTAGTAGATATCACAACCTCTCTAACTTAAGCTGGTATTAAAAGTTGAAATTTATAGTTTGCGCTTAAGCGCAAGCAAGAACTGCATTAAAAATTTTAGCGAGACTTGAAGCCTGAAGTTAACTGTAAGGGTTAAAAAAAAGTAGCGCAAAACACATCCAAGACACATTAAAATAAAGTAGTACACATACAGTATCTCACAAAAGTGAGTACACCCCTCACATTTTTGTAAATATTTTATTATATCTTTTCATCTGACAACACTGAAGAAATATCACTTTGCTTCAATGTAAAGTAGTGAGTGTACAGCCTGTATAAAAGTGTAAATTTGCTCTCCCCTTAAAATAACAACACACAGCCATTAATGTCTAAACCTTTGCCAACAAAAGTAAGTACACCACTAAGTGGAAATGTCCAATTTGGGCCCAATTAACCATTTTCCCTCCCCGGTGTCATGTGACATGTTAGTGTTACAAGATAGCAGGTGTGAATGGGGAGCAGGTGTGTTAAATTTGTGTTATCGCACTCACACTCTCTCATACTGGTCACTGGAAGTTCAACATGGTACCTCATGGCAAAGAACTCTCTGAGGATCTGAAAAGAGAATTGTTGCTCTACCTAAAGATGGCCTAGGCTATAAGAAGATTGCCAAGACCCTGAAACTGAGCTGCAGCATGGTGGGCAAGACCATACAGCAGTTTCACAGGACAGGTTCCACTCAGAACAGGCCTTGCTGTGGTCGACCAAAGAAGTTGAGTGCATGTGCGCAGCGTCATATCCAAAGGTTGTCTTTGGGAAATAGGTGCATTGCTGCAGAGGTTGAAGGGGTGGGGGGTCAGCCTGTCAGTGCCCAGACCATACGCCGTGCACTGCATCAAATTGGTCTGCATAGCTGTCGTCCCAGAAGGAAGCCTCTTTTAAAGATGATGCACAAGAAAGCCCGCAGTTTGCTGAAGGTAAGCAGACTAAGGACATGGATTACTGGAACCATGTCCTGTGGTCTGATGAGACCAAGATAAACTTATTTGGTTCAGATGGTGATAAGCGTGTGTGGCGGCAACCAGGTGAGGAGTACAATGACAAATGTGTCTTTGCCTACAGTCAAGCATGGTGGTGGGAGTGTCGTGGTCTGGGTCTGCATGAGTGCTGATGGCACTGGGGAGCTACTGTTCATTGAGAGACCCATAAAAGCAAACATGTACTGTGACATACTGAAGCAGAGCATGGTCCCCTTCCTTTGGAGACTGGGCCGCAGGGCAGTATTCCAACATAATAACGACCCCAAACACACCTCCAAGATGACCACTGCCTTGCTAAAGAAGCTGAGGGTAAAGGTGATGGACTGGCCAAGCATGTCTCCAGACTTAAACTCTATTGAGCATCTGTGGGGCATCCTCAAACGGAATGTGGGGTAGCGCAAGGTCTCTAAAATCCACCAGCTCCGTGATGTCGTTATGGAGGAGTGGAAGAGGACTCCAGTGGCAACCTGTGAAGCTCTGGTAAATTCCATGCTCAAGAAGGTTAAGGCAATGCTGGAAAATAATAATGGCAACACAAAATATTGACACTTTGGGCCCAATTTGAACATTTCCACTTAGGGGTGTACTCACTTTTGTTGCCAATATTTTAGATATTAATGGCTGTGTGTTGAGTTATTTTGAAGGGACAGCAAATTTAAACTGTTTTACAGGCTGTACAAAAAGTAATTTCTTCAGTGTTGTCACATGAAAATATATAATAAGATATTTACAAAAATGTGAGGGGTGTACTCACTTTTGTGAGATACTGTGTGTATATATATATATATATATATATATATACAATGATTAATAAAAAATATATTATATATGTATATACTGTACATCTGTGTGTGTGTGTTTAAGTATATATGTGTGTATTTCTGTGTAAATATGTATATGTACACTTTTATAAACACTTGTACTTGTATACACTTATATAAACATATATATTTACTTTTGAGCCCTTCCCAGTCAAATACCTTGAAACATGCTATATAATTTTGTATTCATTTTAAATGTATTTTGAATAGAAAAACTTTACATTCCAATGTTATTCACATAGAAAAAAATGTCCTTTTTATTTTAAAATATATATTTATATACATATCTGTATACACAATATATGAAAAAATAAAATGATATAATACAACAACACCGTGCACTGAAACGTGTGCAGATGAAATATTCTCAGAAGATCTTCCTTGTACCTCAAAGAAAATGGAAAGAAACGTTCATAGTTTAATACTGTTTTAAAATCCATTAGAAAATAGAAGGAGATTTACTCACATGTTCTATTGCTACTATGGGGCATATGTATCAAGCTCCCAATGGAGCTTGATGCCCCATGTTTCTGGCGAGCCTGCACGCTCGCCAGAAATCGCAGTTATGAAGCAGCGGTCACAAAGACCGCTGCTCCATAACCTGTCGAACTGCTCTGAGCAGGCGGACAGACATCACCGGAAATCAACCCGATCGAGTACGATCGGGTTGATTGACACCCCCCTGCTGGCGGCCTATTGGCCGCGAGTCTGCAGGGGGCGGCGTTGCACCAGCAGCTCTTGTGAGCTACTGGTGCAATGCTGAATACGGCGAGCGTATTGCTTGCCGTATTCAGTGAGGTCTGTCGGACCTGATCCGCACTGTCGGATCAGGTCCGACAGACCTTGATAACTTGGGGCCTCTAGCTCTAAGTAGTGTGCTTAGTAAAAATGGATCCAAACTCAATAGTTGTGCAGGAGATCCCACTAATTATTTGAATTGACAGTATAAAAACAAGAAAATAGGTCGTTGTCAATAAAATTAAGGTAACAGTTCTATTTACTTCTGGGTCTTAACTGCCTTAGTATAGGCACTGTATCGGATCTTTGGTATAAACAGCTGTTACACAATCATCTGTCTAGGTCCGAGAATCGTGTCAGGACATTTTATTTTTTCAAAATGTTCACTTGTTTGATGTTATAAATATTTTTGTATATAAATATATATATATATATATATATATATATATATATATATATATATATATATATATATACACAGTATATATACATATATATGTATATTTACGTATATCTATATCTTTATATATTCATATAGATATATAGGTATAGATATATTTTACAAAGAAATATATAGAAATATATATATATATATTTTAAAAAGGGACATTTTCTCCTTTGTGAAGAACATTTGATTGTAAAGTATTTCTAACTCACTTCGGGTTTAGTGCAGTTGATAGTGTCGGGTTAGAATTCTATGGGGAGTATACAGTGTCTTGGAGTTAGTGAGCATCGGATTTTCACTTGTGCACTAACTTTTTACTTTCAACTTGCAATATGCAGGCTAACCCGGCTGTGCTAAATAATTTACTTTGAGGGCAGTTAGCGCAAGATAGACAAAGTTATTTAGTGTGGCACTTGTAATCTGGACCTAAATTTGTCTGTAATAATTATAATTTATTTTAAATGTGCAGCTGTTGTAGGGATTATAGGAGAGGGCTAGTAGGCCTATGTGATGTTGTTTGCTGCAGTGATTGCGTGCAGTGGATATATTGTATAGGATACGAAGGTATGGCAGAGCAATACATAGAGGGCAGAACAAATGTCTTACCTAGATGAGTCATAAGAAGTGTGAATATGGTTCACCCCTTGGCTTCTAGAGATGGCTCCAATTGACAGTTTTGGTTAAATCCTATTAAGTGTGTTTCTATTGATCAAAGTCCTAGAAGACAGAAGGAGCAGTGCCTCATAGTGCAGACCAGCACATATATCAAAACAAAGCGGAAGATAAAAAACATGCACTCACGTGAATCCGAGTTACGCCCACCAATGCGTCACAGGCTCAGGGTGAAATTCAACAGGAGGATCCAAGCGGAGTCCCAAACGTCACAGGAGTCTGCCAATCGTGGGCCAGAGGTCCATGTGAGATAGGAGTGGAAGCGGGGGCAACACAAAGTGTCACAAGAGTGAGAGTGATTAAAAGCTTTATTAAAAGCATACAGCAATGCGTTTCTCAGCATAAAGCCGTTTCATCAGGCTGATACGGTCATGATTCGAGCGGCTCTGAAGCCTCTGTGTACCCACCAGTTTTGTGAGTGCACATTTTCTTTCTTCCTCTTTGTTTTGATATACTGTATGTGCTGGTCTGCACTATGAGGTGCCTCTCCTTCTGTCTTCTAGAACATTGATTATCTATCATTAGGGAGTGCAGCCGACCTTACACCTGCCAATTTTCTCTTCCACCTTAATTTGGGACTGGACTTTGTATTACTTTTTATTATTTAGTTTTATTATTTTTCATATGTTTTGTTTTCATATGATTTTTGTTATTAATATTTTCTTTATAGGTTTTATAATATAGCGCACCTTTTATATCGCTTGTGTGATATATTTTTTATATTTTGGTGTTTTTATTAAGGTTAGGAACAGGACATGGATAGAAATGATGATTTTAAATGGATATTAAAAAGTGTGAGATTGTAAAATAAGCTGTTTAATTATGTGTAGTTAAAAAACTTTGTACTATACTTTTATTACTTATTTATTCCCTTTTTCTTGTAATTTTACACTAAATAAATATATATTTTTTTAAATTCCATTGAGTTTCTGTAAAGTAATGAACACAGCCATGTCTAAACTTAAGTTTTAAACTTATCTTACTGTCCTTCTGAAAACAATTAGGAACAGATATAAAACAGGCAATAAAATAAACTAATACAAACAAGGTTTTGTGGGTTTCCACACAGCCTTGTTTAAACACACTCTACTTTATTGCCTGGTTTATAGATCTTTCCCTAATTGTTTTCAGCAGAAAACAGAGATAAATAGAAAACTATTTCAAACATGGCGGCACCTATTACTTTATAGAATCTAGAGCACTTTATAGAAACTAAACTTTTACACATATCATTAAAGTGACATTAAACACTTTGAGATGGTAATATAAATGATAAATCATATATATATATACTGTGTGTATATATGTATATATATATATATATATATATATATATACACACATATATATATATATATATATATATATATATATATATATATATATATATATATATATATACACACACACACTTTTCAGTTCCTGTCAGAAATGTTATATTCCACTCATTGGTTGCACACTCAAGTTACATTTTTATAACTGTCCATAATTGGCCACAGCAGAGAAGGTAACCTAAGTTACAACATGGCTGCTCCGATTGTTTTATAGACACTAAGGGCTAGATTACAAGGGGAGAGCTAAAAGTCTATTGCGCACAAGTGATATTAGCACTCCACTGAGTAATACCAGCGCATGTTAATGTGCGCCGGTATTATAAATAAAGCGCATTCAAACGCTAGGAAACATTGCACTCACGAGAGCCTGCTTCCATGGGCTTTAATGGCAGCTTTGTTCTGATGCTGTCAGAGACGGCTTTAGAACCTAAGCACAGCAAAGGGAGTTGGCGGTAGCAATAACCAGCCACTTGTAATGGCTGGTTAATTATTGTGCGCCGCAAATGGTCAAATCTGCCCATTTGCTGGTGTGTGAAAATTTAGTGCTCTACTTGTAATCTATTCCTAAAACTTTACCCTTATTTTGTCAATATTTAAACAGTTAATACATCTACATGTTATTCTCAAACTAATCTTTGCTTTGAATGCATCATTCTATCTAGCATTTATTTGAGACCAGATAACAAAATCCGAACTCTGGTTAAAAGTGCCCCAAATGCCCTCAAAACAGAGGGGATTATAGTTTTTTATTAAAAAAAATGTAGCATTTTTTTAATAAAAAACAACTAGGCAATTTTTGGGGTCTAAAGTTGGTGGGAGTGGGGTGTTAGAAGAACGAAAAAAAACGGCATTCAAAAGTGCCTTTACATTGCGGTCTATGGGAACTGTGTGTTCCAACTAAATATATAGGTATATGCTGATATACATGTATATTTATGTGTAAATATGTGTATATACACATATTAACACATAAATATATATCTATCTATATATACATATATATTTAAAAATACTGCCCATTGCTGCACTACTTACCCCTTCACTGCACAAGGTTCTGATGGCATCAAAACAAGGCTCCAATTGGAGCCTACGGAAGCACGCTCTAATGAGCGCAATACTTCCCCAGCAATGCAAATGCAAACTCACATTCGCATTGCTGTTAACTTGTGATACCAGCGCACATAAGCGTGTGCTGGTATTACACAGTAAAGCGCATATTTTGCTTTCATAAACCGATATTTATCGCTCCACTTGTAATCTTGCCCTTTGTGTTTAATGTCCCTTTAATATTAAAACAACTAATATAATGGTAAAAATACATCTATATATTATTCTAAGGCTAATCTTTGCTTTGAATACATTATTATGTCTTGCATGTATTTACTGTTTAATATCCCATTAAATACTCTGATTTGAAGCATAGTTTTATTTCTTAGAAAATCATTATTACTGGGATGTGGGCACCTTCTATTAATGGGATCTAAACCAATAATGCTTGAATGTAATCTGTATATTGTTAACCTTTTTCCTCTTAAAGTAATTGCAACACTTAAGTTGAGATTTAAAGAATAATTGAATAATTATGTCTTCACTAAGCATTGAAGTGGCAAGCAACCTTTATTTTGGTAACCATAATAAAAATACATCAGAAATTCTGTGGACATCTCGTAATAATAACCCTTATGCACTTATACATTTTCATCTATGCATATTAGTAAGGAAATGACTCACTGCTCTTATCTCACTGGTCAGTAGATAATTTAGAGAATGTATGTTTTATTAGACCAGAACATACTCTAAATATAACCACCCAATTAAAAGCACATTCCAGTGATTGGCAATAGCAAAGGCATGCCCACGACAAACACAGCTGTTTATTTCTCTCCATACTTATTCAATTAAGCAATAATTATCACTGTCGAAGTCCGTAGGAGGATGATTTTGTGTAAAGGCCACAGAGCGACAGGAATGCCTACCTCTCATCCAGAGGTTAACAAGATGTGCTCCATTTTTGCAGCAGTGCAATTGCAACATGAGCTTGCGGCCATATAGATACAACTACAAGTGAATGGGATAACCAGGCGCCAACTGACGGAGGCTAGGTGTAATGAGGTCACGGTGAAAGTCAACTTCCATTTTAATATAGCAGATAATTAAAATAACACATAGTAAAACAATATGTTAGGATAAAAACAATAATGGTAAAATCAGTATAACAGATTGTGACTTCTTATTCATGGATCCATGAAAATACAATGCAATGATAAGAGATGATATGTCTAAATGAACATAGTACAGTAGGTGGCGTACAGGATAAAAACAATAAATACTGATTAGAGCTGAGTCTACAATGGGTTTGACGTTAAAGAATAAAAATAACAATAACAATAACAACCTGTGTCCAGAAAGATAAAGTGTCCTAAAAATCCTTTTAAAGGTAATCTGAGATTGAAGATTAATATCCAAAACGAAAAAAATCCTGTGGAGAAATGTGAGCAAAATCAGTCCCAATCCTTAGTGTATTTGTAATAAGTCAGGAATTGTGTCCCAAAAACACTCCAAATCAAATGTATCCAAAAAATGAAACAAAATATGAAATATAAAAATGAGTCAAAATATGAAAAAAATGTGCTTTGGTGCTGAAAAAAAAAGAGTACTAGTGGAGTGCTCCAATCCTAGTTAAAAAAGTGTAGAAACCTTTAATCCCTGTTTCTTCTGCTATGAAGGGGTGATTCACAGGTATAGAAAACAAACGTGGAAAAAACTAAAAAATGTAAAAAATACCTGTGGAGAAAAGAAATACAAACAATGTGTAGCAAGTTCATAAATAATAGCTCCAATAGAAAATAGGCTTACCAGTCTACGCGTTTCGGTCCCTCTAGGCCTTTATCAAGACTTTATCAAGAAGGGTCTTGATAAAGGCCTAGAGGGGCCGAAACGCGTAGACTGGTAAGCCTATTTTCTATTGGAGCTATTATTTATGAACTTGCTACACATTGTTATCGACTTTAACCGTGACCTCATTACACCTAGCCTCCGTCAGTTGGCGCCTGGTTATCCCATTCTCTTGTAGTTATATCTCTTCTGGTGGAAGCTAGGTTTCACCCTCTTCCGGGCACACAGGTGTTAGTCGGCGCTAAAGTAGAGAGATATATATTCGGCCATATAGATACAATAACATCTCCTGCATTGTCTATATTAGTTTTTGCAGGCACAAAATTATGCATGTGCTAAGGACACAAACACACATTCTCTATTCTCTTCAACTTTAATTCTCCCAATACATCTCCAAGATTGAACTGGTGCCTGTAGGTTTTAGAATTCTAGCTTCTAAAGTTTAACAATTTTCGTACCCTTCCATCTTCTTCTTCCATAATTATACTTAGGCCTCGATGATTGAAAGTTCGTAATTTGCGGTGAGAAATGTGTATTTCTGACTCGCAACTCTCGCAAATTTCACGCCTTGCGTAATGATCGTATAAAGTGGACAGTCCATTGTAAACAATACGTTACGCGATAAGCTGTCCATAGTAAACTATAGACTTCGCCTCCTTATATCATTTCACGAACCTCGAAATGGGTTTCCATATATCATTGCGTCGCTTCGTAATTTTAATGATTCACTTTATTTCTGTTTGTGTTTGCATATTTCAAAATGTAAAACTACAGTTATAGTATATTGTCTAAATACGTTATATCGTATTATTTTTAAAATGAAATAAATATTGTAAATAATGTTATTCATGTTATTTCGCCAAAGGATGTCTGGCGAGATATGTATGTGAGTTGAATGTGCGATTCGTATGGCGTATGTTTTTATATCATCGTAACATATCTGTGAAACTTGCAAGATTTACTCAGGTTACGCCCATGGAACGCCCATCTTACGCCCTCTCCTTCGCAATGAAACTCTCCTTCGCAATGAATTCTGCTTTTACTGTTCTGGTTATATTTTGTTATTCTTTTTTATTGAAATCGTACAATAAATATTTTTACGCTCTTTATTTAGATATTTTCACTCATTTGTAATATTACGAAATTGCGTATATGTTTTAAACAATGTAAAAAAATTACGAATACAGAATTACACATACGAAGTGGGTATTTAACATTACGCAAACCAAAAAAAACATTCGCAGCGTATGTCGAATGACGAAAAAACGCCCATTTCGAATACATACACGCAATCAATTTCGAACACTTTCATTCATTCCGATATTATATTCGCACTCCAGTGCGAACATCTTTACATCATATCATTTTAAAAACGAGCTTTCAATCATCGAGGCCTTAGTCTTCCCTGACCTAGGCCTCTTTTCTTGGCTCTGTTAATTTGTCTGAAGTGCCTTACAGATCTTGATGGTATATTTTATCACATTGTTCTTTATTTGGAGGACACAGACATTATTGAGATCAGAAAAAAATACATATGCACTGAATAATAACCGCACATTCATTCTAAGAATCACATTAAAATACTCCTGTCATATGAGCTTTGCATACATCTTGAATATAAGATCCCAGGAATTCCACTGCATATCTGCTTCTTAGAGAAAAACATTTTGAAATATATTTCTTTGTCATTATCATGACCATGAAGTATTGCTAGACCAATTAATTACATTAAACACGTTTTGATACCTTAAAGGGACACTGAACCCAATTTTTTTCTTTTGTGATTCAGATAGACTATGTAATTTTAAGCAACTTTGTAATTTATTCCTTATATCAATTTTTTTTTTCTCTTGCTATCTTTATTTAAAAAGAAGGCATCTAAGCTTTTTTTCTTTTTTTCAGAACTCTGGACAGCATTTTTTTATTGGTGAATGTATTTATCCACCAATCAGCAAGAACAACCCAGGTTGTTCACAAAAAATGGGCCGACATCTAAACTTACATTCTTGCATTTCAAATGAAGATACCAAGAGAATGAAGAAAATTTGATAATTGGAGTAAATTAGAAAGTTGCTTAAAATTGCATGCTCTATCTGAATCATGAAATAAAAAATTTGGTTCAGTTTCCCTTTAAAGGGACATGAAATCTACATTTTGTTCCTTTATTGATTTAGATAGAGCATATCATTTTAAACAATTTTCCAATTTACTTCAATATCAATTTTGCGTCATTCTCTTGGTATCCTTTATTGAATGAGCAGCAATGCACTACAGGGAGCTAGCTAAACACCTTGGTAACTCAATGATAAGAGGTATATTTATGCAGCCACCAATCAGCAGCTAGCTCCAAACTCCTGAGCCTACCTAGGTATCTTTTTCAATAAGTTATATCAAGAAAACATTGGATAATAGAAGTAAATTGGAAAGTTGTTTAAAATTGTATGCTCTGAACCATGAAAGAAAATTTGGGGGTTTCATTTCTCTTTAAACTGTCACAATATCCCCAGTAAGAACAACCAATACCTTTTTTGGCACAGCGATGCAGAGAGGCAGCAATGGTGCTGATCGTTGGTGGGTGGGAGCAGCTGCAGGGAGGCGGGTGGGCGGCCCATCGCTGGCATACTTCCGGCCAGCAGTAGTAGAGACTGTCTGGTGCGTGTGGGTGCGCGTGCGGGGGTGGGGGGGTGGGGTGTGTGCATGCCCACGATCTGGCAGCCGCAGTGACAAAAATTTAAGTGGTGGAAGATGGTGGTGGGTGGCAGAGGAGGGGGAAAATAACTTTTAAAAAGGGATCTGGGAGGGGGAGGGTATGGAGGGGGGGCAGCTACACAACAGAAGAAGTGGGGTTTATTTTTTTAAAAAAAAGACACATTTGATTGCAAAGTGGGTACTGGCAGACAGCTGCCAGTACCCAAAATGGTGGCAAATAGTTATTGGGGGTAGGGTTAGAGAGCTCTTTGGTGGGGGATCCGGAAGGTTGGGGGCTAAGGGGGGATCCTACACAGCAGAATATATTTAAAAAAATAAATTAAATAAAAAAGCCTTTTATTTTAGTACTGGCAGACTTTCTGCCAGTTCTTAAGATTGCGGCGACAATTGTGGGGTGAGGGAGGAAAGAGAGCTGTTTGGGAGGGATCAGGGGTGGGGTGTGTCAGGTGGGAGGCTGATCTCTACACTAAAGCTAAACTTAACCCTTCAAGCTCCCTACAAGCTACCTAATTAACCCCATCACTTACAAGTGTGGTGCGCAACGGCATTTAGCAGCCTTCTTATTACCAAAAAGCAATGCCAAAGCCATATATGTCTGCTATTTATGAACAAAGGGGATCCAAGATAAGCATTTACAACCATTTGTACCATAATTGCACAAGCTGTTTGTAAATAATTACAGTGAGAAACCTTAAGTTTGTGAAAAAGTGAACAATTTTTTTTATTCGATCGCATTTGGCGGTGAAATGGTGGCATGAAATATACCAAAATGGGCCTAGATCAATACTTTGGGTTGTCTACTACACTAAAGCTAAAATTAACCCTGCAAGCTCCCTAATTAATCCCTTTACTGCTGGGCATAATACACGTGTGGTGCGCAGTGGCGTTTAGTGGCCTTCTAATTACCAAAAAGGAATGCTAAAGGCATAAATGTCTGCTATTTCTGAACAAAGGGGATCCCAGAGAAGCATTTACAACCATGTGTGCCATAATTGCACACGCTGTTTGTAAATAATTTCAGTGAGAAACCTAAAGTTTGTGAAAAAGTTTGTGAAAAAGGGAACGATTTTTTTTATTTGATCGCATTTGGCGGTGAAATCGTGGCATTAAATATACCAAAATGAGCCTAGATCAATACTTTGGGTTGTCTACTAAAAAAAAATATACACGTCAAGGGATATATTTAGGGATTCCTGTCAGATATCACTGTTCCAATATAACTATTGCAAATTTTTTTTTAAAAAAGAAATGTTTAGAAATAGCAAAGTGCTACTTGTATTTATTGCCCTATAACTTGCAAAAAAAGAAAAGAACATGTAAATATTGAGCATTTCTAAATTTAGGACAAAATTTAGAAACTATTTAGCATGGGTGTTTTTTCGTGGTTGTAGATGTGTAACAGATTTTGGGGGTCAAAGTTAGGAAAAGTGTGTGTTTTTCATTTTTTAACCCCTTAATGACAAATGACGTACCAGGTACGTCATGCATTAACAAGCAGTTAATGACAATAGACGTACCTGGTACGTCAGTTGTCTAACAGAGTGCTGGAAGTGATCACAACCACTTCCAGCAGCTCTGAGGGTATTGCAGTGATGCCTCGATATGGAGGCATCCTGCAATACCCCTTTACAAGCTTCCGATGCAGAGAGAGCCACTCTGTGGCCCTCTCTGCACTGGTAGCGATGGTGCCGATGGTGCCGTTTGACCGGGTGGGAGGAGGGAGCGTGTGCGCGCGTGCACGATGCGCGCGCACGTGCACGATGCGCGCGTGTGCACGAGGGCGTGCACGTGCACGCGCGTGCACGTGCACGCATTAGCCACACTGACACCAATGAAGTTAGGAAGGGGGAAAAAAAGTTAAAACATTTTTTTTTCCATATAAAAGGATCTGGGAGGGGGAGGGGATGGGGGTATTGTGGGGGGGCTGCTACACTACAGAAATAATTAAAAATAAAAGTTAAAAATAAAATTAAAATACTTTGGTTTGTGGGGCCAAACTGGGTACTGGCAGACAGCTGCCAGTACCCAAGATGGCGGTAATTAGGTAGGGGAGAGGGTTAGAGAGCTGGAGGGGGGGGATCAGGGAGGTTGGTGCTAAGGAAGGGGTTCATCAGAACTAAAATATTTTATTATTTTTATTTAAAAAAAAAAAAAAAAAACTCTTTTATTTAGTACTGGCAGACTTTCTGCCAGTACTTAAGATGGCGGGAACAATTGTGGGGTGGGGGAGGGAAGAGAGCTGTTTGGGAGGGATCAGGGGGTGGGATGTGTCAGGTGGGAGGCTGATCTCTAAAATTAACCCTGCAAGCTCCTTACAAGCTACCTAATTTAACCCCTTCACTGCTGGGCATAATTCACGTGTGGTGCGCAGCAGCATTTAGCGGCCTTCTAATTGCCAAAAAGCAACGCCAAAGCCATATAAGTCTGCTATTTCTGAACAAAGGGGATCTCAGAGAAGCTTTTACAACAATTTCTGCCATAATAACACAAGCTGTTTGTAAATAATTTCAGTGAAAAATGTAAAGTTTTTTTTTTATTTGCTCGCATTTGGCGGTGAAATGGTGGCATAAAATATACCAAAATGGGCCTAGATCAATACTTGGGGTTGTCTACTACACTACACTAAAGCTAAAATTAACACTTCAAGCTCCCTACAAGCTCCCTAATTAACCCCTTCACTCCTGGACATAAAACACGTGTGGTGCGCAGCGGCATTTAGCGGCCTTCTAATTACCAAAACGCAACCACAAAGCCATATAAGTCTGTTATTTCTGAAAAAGGGGATCCCAGAGAAGAATTTACAACCATTTGTGCCATAATTGCAGAAGCTGTTTATAAATAATTTCAGTGGGAAACCTAAAGTTTGTGACAAAATTTGTGAAAAAGTGAACTTTTTTTTTTTTTATCGCATTCGGCGGTGAAATGGTGGCATGAAATATACCAAAATGGGCCTAGATCAATACTTTGGGATGTCTTCTAAAACAAAATATATACATGTCAAGGGATATTCAGGTATTCCTGACAGATATCAGGGTTCCAAAGTAACTAGCGCTAATTTTGAAAAAAAGTGGTTTGGAAATAGTAAAGTGCTACTTGTATTTATTGCCCCATAAATTGCAATAAAACAAAGAACGTGCAAACATTGGGTATTTCTAAACTCAGGACAAAATTTATAAACTATTTAGCATCAGTGTTTTTTGGTGATTGTAGATGTGTAACAGATTTTGGGGGTCAAAGTTAGAAAAAGTGTGTTTTTTTCCATTTTTTCCTCATATTTTATCATTTTTTTTTAGTAAATTATAAGATATGATGAAAATAATGGTATCTTTAGAAAGTCCATTTAATGGCGAAAAAAACGGTATATAATATGTGTGGGTACAGTAAACGAGTAGGAGGAAAATTACAGCTAAACGCAAACACTGCAGAAATGTAAAAATAGCCATTGTCATTAAGGGTAAGAAAATTGAAAAATGGTCTGGTCATTAAGGGGTTAATCATATTTTATAAAAAAAAAATATAGTAAATTATAAAATTTGATGAAAATAATGGTTTCTTTAGAAAGTCCTTTTAATGGCGAGAAAAACCGTATATAATATGTGTGGGTACAGTAAATGAGTAAGAGGAAACTTACAGCTTAACACATACACAGAAGAAATGTAAAAATAGCCCTGGTCCCAAACGGTCAGAAAATTGAAAAATGGAAAAGTGGCCCTGCCCTTATCTGCTTGTTTCATAATGATTCCCTCATTCATGGAGGCTGTAAGGACAAATATTTAAAGAATCCCTGGGATATGCATACAGCTATAAAATCTTTAAAACAAAGTACAATATTTTTTTAAAAAAAATATTTTTGATATATATATATATATATATATATATACACAAAAAGATATGATATCTGCGCTATCCTATTCCTGATGTCATACAAAAGAACATATCAATAGAAATATTCAATTACAATCAATTAAATATTATGGAAAGAAATGTATATAGAGACATACATATATATAAAATATGCAATATGCAGGGGGCGGAGCCTACAGTCGTCTGTGATGGCTGCGTTTCCCTGAGGCTCTCTTCACGGGCTAGAGAAAACCCGCCACAGCCCAAGCTACAAACCCCTCCGGTCATATATAAAATCGGAGGAGGTACTGGAACATCTAAAGAGTCTTACACGCTGCGCTGTGAACAGCTGGATACGTGCATCGCGGCAAACGGAGCTGCCTTTAGTAACGGCGATGTGACAGGCCGTAATCCACAGACTTGGAGCGAACAAACGGAGCGGAGCCTAATACCGCTCCTGAATCTCCCAAGGTGCCGGACTCCCCCGGGTAAGGACACACTTGTGCTGCCGCTTACAGGGCTCCAATAACTAAACAATTATGTAAGAAACTTCCACAAGCTTGCACACGCAGCACTACCATGTGGCTGGCCTATCTATGACTGTACAATAAACGCTGAGACTATTTTTCTATTGCTACCACGCTGCAGTGTGCTTTACTATACATATATATAAGGCGCATAAAGTAGCACAATGCAAAGTGACATGTTTACGATGAATATCAATATGAAGCTGCAGTTATAATTCAGTGATTCATGTACTACATTGGGGCCTAACTGGTGTACACTAACAGAGGGTCATTCAAAATTAAAAATAAGGCCGTTCCTACATACCAGCTTGATCCTACGCATTTAATTTTGCACCCTGGGTAAAATGAGAATCCTGTTTTCTATGTAATACCCTTTGTCTCTGAACCGCAGTGTGTTTAATTAACTTTTGGACTGTAAACCTATCTAGCATTTGTGGAACAGCGTATCCAATCTAATCAACTGATTACAAGGTGAAAATAAATAAATAATATAAGAAAATGGCACATTGTAGAATGTCAAAGACAGATAAGGTGCTGAAATCTGCTGCAACAGTTCAAAGCCCAGCTGGAGGGTTCTTTAAACAATTTGAAAAGCAAAAAAAACACACTGATCCCTCATTAGAGGAAGGTGATGATGAACCTCTAACTGACACAAATGAATCTCAACCTGAGGATGGCCCAGTCACATTAAAGGCTATGGAAAGTCTGATAACGCAAGTAAAAACATGCATTCGTGAGGAGTGTGCTGACTTAAAGCGCGAAATTAATGAACTGGGTTTTAGAGTTGAAACACTAGAAGACGACAGAGAAGAACTCGTCAAAGAAATCAATGACATGTCCCAACAGATCCAGACTCAGCAAAGTACAATCACCATGCTAGAAACTAAAATGGACGACATAGAGAACCGCACGAGGCGTAACAACCTTCGTATAAGAGGAGTCCCAGAGACAATAGCTAGAGATGCCATACACCATTTCCTCCAGGAAATCTTCCAAGCACTAGCAATTGCGAATTCATTTGTCATTCAAAAAATCCCCATAGAAAGAGCCCACCGCACTCTACGCCCTAAACCCGGTGAAAATCAACCACCAAGAGATATAATGGTCTGCTTTCAGAGTTTCAGAAATAAAGAAAAAATTCTCAACTACGCCAGGCAACAACAAAGTTTCTCGCATATGGGATCAAAGATCCAGATATTTCAAGATCTATCAACCAGAACTTTACAGCTCTGTAGAGAATTCAATACTGTTACAACACACCTTAGAGCACAGAAGATCCCCTATAGATGGGGGTTCCCTGTTTCACTGCAAGTTCTCAAGGATGGTAAGAGACTTGAATGTAATGATCCAAATGAAGCTGCCTCATTTTACAACCTCCTTGCCATCCCTGCCCCGGAGATTTCTAAAAATTCACCTCCACAACAGAAACAGTCCACATTGAGTACCTCTCAACCTCAGAAAAATACGTGGTCAGAAGTGGTGAATAGCCAGCCCAAAAAGAAATCTGCACATAAAAGCTCTTCTTCTGACACTTGAACTGACATATCTCATCATTCACGTGAGTTTCTCAAACCACTCAGGCCCTACTGTTTTGAACTTTATAGACAGGGCCAATTACTACAAGAATGTTCACACGCTTCATATACAACTAGACTGCATGATCTTAGTTAGCCTCTTGTTTGTAAGTTAACACATAATATGTTCTTAATATGCTAATTGCTCATGACTTATAACGTTCAGAACCAAGGTTTACTGATTAGTTTTTATTCAAAGTTTTTTGTTTTTTTTTCACCTTAGGCAGATATAGCGGATAGGAAAAAGAAAATGTATATGAACTCCTTAGGGAAGGATATCTAATTGCTACCACATTGTCCGCATACAATATGGTCACCTAGGTTACAAGATTTTAATTAACCTCTAGCATGTATGCCAGTATGTGCCGAGTTCTAAGTATGATAACTGTTTATAAAATGTATCCGCTGCGGGTCACTGTTAAAGGTTTCATTTTTATTCACTGTTTGCTTTAAAATGTTTTGCAGATAAGACGATCCTTATTCCCTTCCTTCACACCTTCTCACACTTGTTCCATCATATTAACTTCAAGACATGGTGGCGGGTTTTCTCATTCCGTGCTAAGCCCCTACCATCTCTGCTCTTTTACCCTCTTGCTTTCTTTTTTATCCCTTCTTCATACAACGCTATAATAACCTGATTTTTCACAATCTCACTTTATCCTTCCTCTCTTATCTCCATCCCCCCCTTTCCTTTCTCTTATTTCCCACTGTTACCTCCTCCTCTCCCCCCCGTAGTTTCACCCCGGTAACCCTATTCCTAACAGGTACTGCTGACGCTTAATAGTAGTGTCAAGTGAACAACTGTGTACACCATACCCTTACCCTTATCCTTATTCCCTGGTTTCCCAATCATTGCATCCTCTCCCCCCATCCGAGGAGTGCAGAGACCCCACTATTTAAAATCTGATTCTTCCGCACCCTACTAACATGCCAGAAAGAACCCCCGCTAACTCTGTTACCATAGCTACACAGAACGTCAAGGGTTTCCTGTCAGCAGAGAAACGGTCAATAGCTTTCCATGACCTACATAAAAAACAGATCGACATTTTGCTATTGCAGGAGACCCACTTTACCACACTTAAAGAGCCTAAATTGTCAACTTTCCTATATGATCAGCACTTTATGAGCTCTGGCCCTGGCAGGAAAAACGGGGTTTGTATCTCTTTTCGTAGAGGGACCCCCTTCGAGCTTCTCCAGAAATATACAGATTCTGAGGGTAGGGTGTTGATAATTGTGGGCTTGTTATATGGCAGACCTCTTACAGTGGCCAATATTTATGCCCCTATCCGTCCAGCTCCCTCCTTCTTCCGTAAAATTATTAATCAGCTACTTGATATTGCTAAAGGACCAATCATATTAGGGGGAGACTTAAATTTTCCCATTAATCCAATTTTGGATACCTCCACAGGAAAATCGTACCTTAACCACAAAAATATTAAAGCTAATTGGACCGCAATCCAATCCCTCCCTTTATACGACACCTGGCGAATTAGACATGCACGAACCAAAGACTTCACCTTTTTTTCACACTCACAAAAAACATATACAAGACTGGACTACTTACTATGTGACCAAATGTTACTAACCTCATTAATATACTCCAAAATCAACCACACAACATGGTCCGACCACAGTGCAGTGATTGACTCCTTCACGTGGTCAACTAAACCCCTTAAACGCCCCAAAATGGAAACTCAATGATCTCATTTTTTCAGACCCCCAATTGTCAATAGAAATCACGAAAAAAACTACAGAATTTTTCTCGATAAACAAGCCCAACGATACATCCCACACTAATAATTGGGAAGCATATAAGTGCTTTATTAGGGGAGAACTTATCAAATACACTAAAAGACAGCGTTCACAGAGAACTGCTGTTAATAATTCCTTGACATCCAGACTCATACAAGCAGAAAGGGCACATAAAACCAATCCTCAATCTTCCCAACACTACGATACTTTACAACAAGCTAGAGAAGATTTGAATAACTACCTCATAAAGTGCGCCAATTTACGGTCCTTAAACCAGAAATCTAAATTTTTTGTTGAAAAGAACAAATCGGGCAGAATGCTAGCCAGATCCCTCAAAAAAAAGAGATATAAAACTTTTATTAAACAGATAAAAAACCACTCAGGACAAATCTCCTTTGACAGCTCCTCCATAGTGAATAGTTTCGCCTCCTACTACACTTCCCTCTATAATTTAGGCTCCCATGACTATGAGACTAAAACTAGCCTAATCAACAGTATCTTGAGACAATCGAACTTCCAACACTTTCAGCAGATGACATCTCCTCACTAGACCGACCGTTCCATATCTCTGAAATATTAGTAGCCATTAAATCTCTACCAACGGGGAAGGCCCCAGGTCCTGACGGATTTACACCGAAATTCTACCATTTATTTGGCCCCCTACTTGGCCCTCACCTCCTTGGACTCTTCCAATCCATAGACAATCAAGGCACATTCACCAAAAATCTGTTGGAGGCAGCAATCACAGTCATCCCCAAACCCGGTAAATCCCCAGACCAAGTAAAACACTACAGACCCATATCTCTCATAAACTTGGACATTAAGCTATATGCCAAGGTCTTAGCTATGCGCCTCAATAAATATCTCCCAAACCTGGTCCATACAGACCAGGTTGGCTTTATACCAGGGAGGGAAGCTAAGGACAACTCTATCCGCGTCCTCCAATCACTCCATACAGCCCACACCAATAATACCTCAATGATTGTGCTTTCTACAGATGCTGAGAAGGCCTTCAACAGGGTCGACTGGGACTTCCTTTGGTCGGCCCTGTCGAAATTCGGCTTTTCCGAGGTTTTTATAAAAAGAATCAAAGCCTTATACACCACCCCTACGGCAACAGTAAGAGAGAATGATACCACATCTCATAGCTTTCACATACACAACGGCACACGTCAGGGATGCCCCTTATCCCCTCTTTTATTTGCCCTCACAGTTGAGCCTCTAGCTGCACATATTAGAAATAACACCAATATTATAGGATTGGATTTCGACTCATTTCACCAAAAATGTCTGCTTTATGCGGACGATATTATTTTCACTCTACGTACTCCAACTACCTCAGTAACTCACCTCCTGACGGAACTTGAGACCTTTTAGGCGGTGTCTAATTTCTCAATTAACATGGATAAATCGGTTCTCTTGCCTATAAACCTCTCTGCAGAGGAACTTGCTTTCCTCTCACACCACACTAATTTTATGATAGCTGACTCCTTAAAATATCTCGGTATTATAATCTATCCCTCCATCCCAGCTCTCTTTGAACTCAATTATGAGGTCCTTTCAAAAGAAATTCATGTACTACTCAATAATTGGCACAGACAGAATCACCTATCTTGACTCGGCCGGGTAAACGCGATATCAATTACTATACTTCCTAAATATCTATATCTATTCCAGGTCCTCCCTCTAGACTTATCGCCTAAATACCTAGCTTTACAGCAGAAACTAATTGAATCTTTTGTGTGGTCACATCAACGCCCGAGAGTAGCGAAACAGATTCTATACCTCAGTAAGGAACGAGGAGGCCTGGGGATCCCCAACCTTACAGCCTATTACAAAGCGGCTCATATGGCCCGAGTAGTAGCCTGGAACCACTCTTCCCCTGCCAAACCATGGGTCCAGATAGAAGCCTCACTTTTACCAGAACATAACTTTGCCGAAATTTGCTGGATCCCAGAGAAACACAGACCGATGCTACGCCAACCCAATTATTACATCACCTCAACCCTTAGGGTCTGGGATAGGACCACAAAATCTGCCCCCAACAACTTTCGTGCTGTCTCCCCCCTGACACCCCTACTTAATAATACCACGTTCATCACTCCAGACCTTATAGATGGTTCATATCTCCTGACTCAACATGCTCACACTCCGGTATATAGACTTTTCCATAACGGACACTTTCGCTCACAGACAGACCTTAACCTTGAATTCGGCCCTCCTTTTCACAAATGGTTCTCCTATTTTCAGATCAGACATGCCATACTAACCTCCCCTCATAAGTTAACTTTAACAAGCTCCCTAACACCATTTGAGGTATTATGTATAACCCCTTCCCTCCAGAAATCTCAAATATCCCTGATTCACAAGATTTTACAGAATACCTCCCCTATACCCCTGCCCTTGTACATGACGAAATGGGAGAGGGAACTTACGGGGACTTTTACTCAAAAACAACTCATGAATATATTCACATCGACAAAAAAATCATCTATATCACCAGTATTAACTGAACTAAATTATAAAATTCTAATGCGCTGGTACCTATCCCCCACCAGGCTTCATAACATTTTCCCAGGGGCCTCGTCCCTTTGTTGGCGACATTGTGGTGAGAATGGATCCCTAACCCACGTTTTCTGGCACTGTCCCCTACTCTCACATTACTGGCACACAATAAATACACATATCAATCACACCCTTGGCTCAAATATTATCTTAAACCCTACCCTGGTTCTGCTCAATGACCTACCAAATCTTAACTGCCAATACCGAAAGAAACTATTGCAAGGCATGCTTAATTGCGCCAAACGCCTGATCCCTAGGTTCTGGAAGAATACACAGGTCCCCACTCCACAAATGTGGATACGTGAAGTTAACCATATCCTCTCACTCGAGAAAATACATTACAGCTTTCAAGGTAAAGCTGACGATATCTCTGATATAATATTTATATGGGAACAGGCGGATCTCCCGGTCTCCTCATCAACTTCATAGGAAGGTATTCATACAGGCACATGAGATACAGTCTCTAGCACTCTTCGCTGGGCCCTAATCCAAACCTCCCTTCCCTCCCTCCCCACTCATTTCATCCCTCTCCTCCTTTACCATCGCTTTTGTTCACACTTTTTTATGGACAGTCGGGGAATCCGACTATATTGCAAGTACCCTGTTTACCTTATAAATAGAAATATGTATATCAAATGGGTAACCTATTACTGTTACTGTACTTATTGTTATTATTGTTAATATTGTTAAATTTTGTAATCAATGTCATGATATTCTCCTGATATTGAAGTATTATTATCTGTAAATTGTGAAAATTAATAAAAAAGATTTAAAACCAAAAAAAAATAAAAAAATCCACAAATGAAATTAATCAGAGGTTAGGCTGCTGAACCAAAAGGTGTGTGAAGACTCCCAAAATGCCTCCACCAGGATAATGATTAAATAAAAAACAAGATGTAAATTCTGCGCCTTTCTTCTGTGGATATATAAAAAATAATAGTAGTGGGGTATACAATCCCCTATCCCCAAACACTTACTTTAAAATACCTCAATCGATATGAGGTAAGTAGTCACCTATAGTATAGTTTCGCCATATGCATCTGCATGGACTCCAATTCGTCAGCTGATTCGTCTAAGTAATCAGGTGTAGAATCCAGAATGTGCTGTATACTGAGGTAATAATGGTAGATCCTCACTGTAGGACTGGTATCTCGTTATGCATGTAGCGGGAACAGACAAAAGGATCCAAAATAGTGAAGTAAGCCTTTATTATAGACCCACATAAATGAAACACAATTGTCAGCCCACTCACACAGAAAAACCTCAATCGTTATGAGGTAAGTAAAAACCAGATTCAATACAGTGGCAGCAAGAGCATACAAATAAACCTCAGAGTCACTGATAGCTCTCAATATATTCGTACAGCGACCCTGACACATTTAAAAGTTACCTTCTTCCTCAGAGGGATAGAGGTACGGTATTTCACTCACAAGTTTAATACATTGATTTAAAAACAGCGGTGTGTTTGCTGAAGCGTGATCCACGCTTCCTGATTGGTCCAAAACACAGTCGTTCATTGGATAATCATTCTCTTGCACGTTTGGCCCGGACAGACACATGTGATGATCACATGACTCCGCTGTCAGTAATATGATATAACAGCTGTTAGAATGGACCGATCGCGCAGAGAACAGAAAAACAGCACAATATATAGCAGATGACTATTTAGAACATACGTTTGGGTAAAAATGTTAAAACTGAAGCATAAGTTATACATATATAAATACAATATCAGAAATTGTTTCTTTAAAAAACCAATATATAAAAAAAAAATTCTAAAAAAGTATATACACAATTCATTTACTTACAATATGGTAATTGCAATATAAAAAGATTATAAAACAACATAAGGAGGAATACAAACAATACTAAAATCGCAACAATATCAAATTTATGTATATACACATATATATATCCTGCCAATAGCCTAAGTATATTGTAATTTCATATATATTTAAAAAAAAGGGTCAATTCATAAAAAGTACATATATACATAAATAAAGAAAAAGCATAAATAAGCTATAGAATTAGAAAACGTCAACTAGATGTATGTAAATCTAAAATTCCTATATCATTTAATTCATATAAAAAGGATACTACTTTTCACAATAGATTTTCTTGTGCAATAAAATTCAATCTAAAAAGGCAGCCAAATCGATATCTTTATTCAGACCCTTAGGAATTTTGGTCTCAAAAGTATGGATCCAAAATGTTTCACGTTTTCTAAGAGTAAGTTCTCTATCTTCATTTGGAACAGCTGTTATGAATTCAATAATTGTACCTATTAAACAAGACGGATCTTTATTGTGGAAGTACCTGTAATGTGCAGATAAATTATGTGATTTTTCCCTATTTTTAATATTTGTAATATGTTCTAACAAACGTTTTTTATAGGGGCGTGTCGTGCGGCCTATATACTGTAGGCCACACCCACATTGAAGTAGGTAGACCACGTATTCAGTCCTACAATTCACAAGTGCATTTACTTCTAATTCTTTATTATTAAGATTTGAAACTACTTTTTTGGTTACTTTGTTTCCAGAATAATGATGATTACAAGACATACAGTTGGCCCTGTTACATTTGAAGAAACCAATAAATCTTTTCTCCAACCAATTTGTTTTGATTGATGGTTTTTTCAATTTGCTAGGAGCTAGCATGGATTTTAGATTTTTATTTTTTCTGAAGATAACATTAGGTCCTCTACTGGTTATATCCTCCAAAAGATTATCTTTTTTCAGAATATGCCAGTGTTTACTAAAAATCCTTTTAATATCTACAGCTCCTTCATTGTATGTTGTAATCATGGAAGGAAAGAGTAGAGGGCGCCACATGGTGCAGATCATACAAAGTAGATAGAGGCAACAATTAGATCAAAAAAATCCTACTCACACAGTATAAAGCACCAATGTGCAGTATTCGCAGTCCGGAACCACACATCGTCCGGTAGACCTCTTTAAGGGTTGTCTTTAGATGGAATTCCTCGTCTCACCAGGGAGAGTCCAGGGAAGCCCAAAAGTGGTGCAGTGCTGGAGATGTGGTGCCCCAACGTGAGGAGACAGGCCTTTTCTGCGTAGCTGTAGCGTGTCTTCAGCGCATGCACTCTGTAGACATTCCTACGGGTGCCTGTTAATCCATAGAGTTGCGGCACACTGAGGAGAGTGGGAGGAGTGCAGACAAATGGAGACCTGCAGCTGTGAACGCTTCAAAACCCAGTCTGTATGCCGGGTCAATATGGTATAGTAATCCAAAGGTTGCTGAGCGTAAGAAAGTGCCAAGGACTCATTCACATGCAGTGGCCCTCCATAAAAGTCTGGTGTTTTGCCTGAAGTCCCTTTCAATTTATCAGTTTCCCAGACTGAACAGAACAGAAAAATGTTGTAATCATATTTACCCCTAATTCTTTTCATTGTTGTTGACTTTTTTTATTTATACATCCTTTAGTCACACCAAAGTCATGTCTATTTCCAGTTTGTACTGAATTAGGATTGCCCCAGATAGCAATAAATCCCTATTCATACTCTTTGCTCTCTTATAAGCTGTATCCACTATTTTATTAGGGTACCCCTTAGCTGTAAATTTAGTTTTTAATAACATAGCTTCTTTCTCAAAATCCTCCATTTTGCTGCAATTCCTCCTAAGGCGCTGAAATTGGCCATAGGGAATATTATTGACCCAACTTGGGTTGTGGCAACTTTTGGCGTGGAGATAGCCATTGCTATCAGTTGGTTTCTTATACAGTTTACTAAGAATTTTGTTGTTCTGATGATACAGAATAAGATCCAAAAATTAAATTTAATCACAGCTGACTTTATCTGTAAAATTGAGATTATAGTCATTATTATTAATGAAACCTATAAATTATCTTAGGGATTCATTGTCACCCCTCCAGATAAGTAAAATGTCATCTATAAATCTCCTCCAGGTGACTATATATTCAGAATAAGGATTATTTGCCCAAATCTGTTGTTCCTCCCAGAATCCCATGTACAGGTTAGCAAACCTGGGGGCAAATTTAGTGCCCATCGCAGTTCCGCTAACCTGTAGATAGAACTCTTCATTAAAACAAAAATAGTTTCTTTCCAGAATAAATTTAATTGACTCCAAAATAAAGTCTTTACGATCATTATTTAATGTAGTCTTAGAACTCAACCAAAAATCAATCGCCTTTAGACCCAATGCATGAGGAATATTTGTATACAGTGCACTGACATCGAGCGAGACCCATAAAAAAACGGGTTCCCAATCAATGTCAGTAACTCATACTCGTACTCGTCAGTAACTCGTACTCATACTCGAGTATGAGGTGTGTCTTTTAAAAAAGACTTTAAAAGAGGGAATAGAGGCTGTAAATAGGTATCCACATATTCAGAGAGTTTTGTGGTTAAAGAACCAATCCCAGACACGATTGGCCTATCAGGTGGACAGGATGCATGTTTGTGGATTTTAGGCAGATGGTAGAAAGTTGCCATCCTTGGATATTTTTGTTCCAAGAATTTCCACTCATTATCGTTCAAAACTTTTTGGTATTTGGCAGTATCAAGTAGAGATTTGTATTCCTTAAGGAATATCTCTGTAGGATCAGATTGAATCTTCCAATATGTGGCTACATCATTTAATAGCTTATAAACTTCTGTCATATAATCCATTCTATTTTGAATTACAATACTGCCTCCCTTGTCGGCCTCCCTTATAATTATAGCTCTTTCCTTATTCAGAGATTCCAGAGTCTGTTTGTCTTTTACAGACAAATTATCTTTTTTAATCTTGTAATTTTTGCATAATTTGGTGAGGTCTTCTTCCAACAGATTCGCAAAAACAGGGATGAAATTCCCCTTTGAATGTTACGGGAAATATGTGGAAGGTGGTTTGAAATCAGTATGTAATCCATATGTGAAAGTAGCATCTATAGATGAGTTTGAATCTGGATTAGGATTTTTCACATCCAGCGGTATATTTGTACCAGCTAGTTCCTCCAGTGCCAAAATGGCATCCAGATCTTGATCATTTAGTTTGACAGGATCTATTTGATTTAGATAAGTTGATCTTTCCTTCCTTATTTTCTCAAAATGCCGTTTTAGGGTCAGTTTTCTAATAAATTTATGAAATTCTATAAATAGACTAAAAGAATTAGGACCCTTAGTCGGTACAAAGGACAAGCCTCTCTTTAGAATATCTAATTCTCTGTTTGAAAAGATCTTGTCAGAGAGATTAAAAATCTTTACAAACTCTTCATCATTCTTTTTAATCAGTATGTTATTGATTTTGTTCTTTTGGGATTGTATTCTCTTTCCTGCTCTACATCCTCTCTTTCTTCTTCCCACCTTCTTTTTTGTTGTTTTGGTTGGGCTCTTCTCCATTTTGGCATTTCTGGTGAGGCCTGTTTTGAATATACTTCTACTTTTCTTGGGGACATATGGAAAGAATGTTTTCTTTGATTTCCCCCTAAAATGATGATTGTGATGATATTGATCACCACTTCTACCCTGTTGTTTATAAGGTTGTTTCCAGGGAGTAAGTTCATATGAAAGTGGTTCATATCTATTCTCAGATTGAAATTCTCTATAGCTATTTCTATCCCTTCCTTTTGTATTACTATTTAATCTCTGATGATGCCTATTACTTCCATGATTGTACTGACTAACTCTTTTTGGAATAGCACCAGTATTTGGATGTTGGTAATAGTTCTTATTACCCACTTTCATTTTATTATGATCTTTATTTGAATAGTTATTACCATTGTTCCCACCATTCATATTTCTACTATTTGTATTTTTGGGATATCCTTGGGGTTGTTTATCTCTTTTTTGTATCTCCTTTTGTTTTTCATTAAATTTAATAAAATTACTAAAATCCTTATTTAGTGCAAAGTCTGGGGAATAGATGCATTCATCCAATGCATGCTGTTCATGAATGTCATTCAGTGTTTTTAATTCTGTATCATTTAACCAGATCTCTTCATTATTAGAATGAGCCCCTTGTTCCATGGTTTCACTATCATTTTTTATTATTATTTCTTCCTGATTCTTTTTTGCCTTATAGTCCCTCAAGAATTTATTCTTTTTCTTATTTTCAACTGTTTTTTTCAAATATATATATCTTGCGTTTATTATTATTATCCAATTCCTTATAATAAACATCTCCTTTAAACATATTTAATTTCTCCCTCATATCCTTAATTTGATCAGTTAAAATATCTACTTTTTTATTTCGATATTTAATTAAGATATTAATAAAAGTTAAAGAACAAGTTTCTAGAGCCGATTCCCATTCAGTTAACAATTCAATGTCTGAATCCTCAAAGATTGAAATTTTCTCCATTTTTAAACCTTTTGGTATTAAATGATACTTCCTGTATCCCTCCAGATTGTTGCTATCATGCCAATTAAGTAACTGCTTTTTACTGAGCTTTTCAAATTTATCGAATAGTTTTTTAGGGTCAATTAGAGCTAAATTTCCCTCTAGGGTTAGTTGTTCTTCTGAGATGGATAGATTTTTGTTTTTGTAGAGGGATCAAAATAAGCACTATATTCGAAATTGGAAATGTTTAAAATTCAAACAGTTTGAAAATGGATGATATATAATTATATATATATATATATGGATATATGTATATTTGTGAATAAATGTTAATTTTAAAATAATATAAAATGACCCAGTATGTATATCACACTAGAAATAAATCCTTAAACATATATATTTGTGTGTAAATTAAAAACAATAAAACAATTATTTGATATATGTATATATAATAAATGTATATAACATATATATATATATATATATATATATATATATATATATGCAAGGAGTATATAAGAATCAAAAAGAAAAAATATTTTGTATGTTTCTGAAGTCTGACACGAGGAAATCAGCAGAAAACAAAAGGGACAAAAATACATACAAAAAGATATGATATCTGCGCTATCCTGATGTCATACAAAAGAACATATCAATAGAAATATTCAATTACAATCAATTAAATATTATGGAAAGAAATGTATATAGAGACATACATATATATAAAATATGCAATATAAAATATGCAATATGCAAAGTCCACAAATGAAATTAATCAGAGGATAGACTGCTGAACCAAAAGGTGTGTGGAGACTCCCAAAATGCCTCCACCAGGATAATGAATAAATAAAAAACAAGATGTAAATTCTGCGCCTTTCTTCTGTGGATATATAAAAAAGGATAGTAGTGGGGTATCAAATCCCCTATCCCCAAACACTTACTTTAAAATACCTCAGTCGATATGAGGTAAGTAGTCACCTACTAGTATAGTTTCGCCATATGCATCTGCATGGACTCCAATTTGTCAGCTGATTCGTCTAAGTAATCAGGTGTAGAATCCAGAATGTGCTGTATACCGAGGTAATAATGGTAGATCCTCACTGTAGGACTGGTATCTCGTTATGCATGTAGAGGGAACAGACAAAAGGATCCAAAATAGTGAAGTAAGCCTTTATTATAAACCCACATAAATGAAACACAATTGTCAGCCCACTCACACAGAAAAACCTCAATCGTATATATATATATATATATATATATATATATATATAGTATATACATTTAAATGTTGCAGGTATAGTTGTTAAAATTGAGTGTAAAAGCGCCTGTGTTTTCATTATCTGTCATTACCTTTGTGGTACTACTGTATTTTTCCTTCTTTACACAGCTCACTATTTTCCTACACTCCATAGCCAGCTATAGTACATCTAGAGAGCCTTCTAGCTGTGCTCAGTATGCTGTGTATATAAGATATCACTGGATGTTACAGTACTAGCTGTGCACAGTATACAGCACAAAACAAAAAAGTAAACAGTTTTCTATCTTACATTAGCAGATCTAAGGTTCAGGGACAAAAACTAATTAAAGTGAAGATAAAGTTGCCTGGTTGTTGATCTAGAATAACTTTTTTTTATCCCAAATCAATATGAGTTTAATTCATAATTTTTTTTTAAATATAAGTGTAAATAAAGTTATAGCTGTAATTAATCAATTTTTGAAGGTCTGCAAATTTCAACCCGTTATAAAAAAAATTTCTGTGTTGATCACGTTTTCCGAGGATCCAAATGAAAATCTGTCTGTCACTATAACGTCATCTATGTCTTGTTGATCTGCGCATGCGCTATTCTTTTTTACTTGATCATGGAATACATGTGCGCTCCCATTTCACGCATGTGTATTATTTTCCTATAGGAATATCCTAATATGCCATCGGCTAATGGACGGCTCTGATACTGAGAAGTGCAGTAGAGAGTGAAATAGCCGATTTGTGCATGCGCATTTTAACAGAGAATCGTGAATGCGCTTTTGAGATATGTATAGAGCGGGTGGGACCGCTCTATACGTCACAGCACAGAAAACCAGGAAAGGAAAGCTTGGCAGGAGTTAGCATCGAAACGATAGGGAAATATATATATACTGTATATATATATATATATATATATATATATATATATATATATATATAAAGTCGGAAAAACTTGTAATGTATATGTAATTGTAATATTAACTAATGCATTGATGTGTTCACAATGACCAAACTTTACCTTCACTTTAAGCAAAAGCTGTTGCCTTGCCCCAATAGACCTGGTCTGTAGTAGATTATTATTCCTGCACATGGTTACTTTGGCAACAAACTAGTCTTTATAGTTAGTGGCAGCTAAAACATACACTGATTCCTGACAAGTTACCCTACCTGACTAAGATAAAAAAAAAGCTACTTACGGTTAAAAAAAGAAAAAAAGCATAAACTTTATTTTCCTGCTGAACTTGGGATATTTATGTGGAAAAGTTGATTACCTACAGCCTCCCAGAAACTGTCTTTTTTTTTTCTTTCCCTTGGGAAGCAGAAGTGGGAAACCGTGGGTCCATGTACAAACTATTTCACCCTTAAAGAAAAAGGCATATGGAGGAAAACTAAGTCTGGAGATTATTAAGTCTCTACTTTCTCCTATCAGGATTCTCAGATTAAAAAAAAAGCCACCCAGCTCTCCAGTGCTCTTAAAAAAAGAACTCTGTCATATATATATATCTGCTTAAAGTGTTTTTTCTTTTGTTTTCTCTTTTATGTGTTACCAAATAGGTTCAAAATTTTATTTTATTCAGATAAAGCACTTCAATTTGAGAGCAATACTCCCAGACCTATATAGGGGGGTATATAGAGTGTTATAAAATTGAGAGTGCTGCTCTAGCCTAAATCTTGGAGGCTGTTTAGGCCGAGGTAAAGACCACTTCTAAGGAGAGCCGTTTTAGTCAATGTAATGTATTATCTTAGAGCTGTTATTTAATCATATGTTTGAATTCTGAATATGAACATAAATGGTTGCTGCCAGAGAAGTTAATAGGGAAAGGCCTGTTTAGAAAAGTATCTCTGGATCTAAATTAATAAATATTGTCTGAAATATAGGGTATTACTATATTGTTGTCTGCTGTATAAAAGCGCTGGTCTATCTGATAAGTGTAGCTAAATTTATCCCTACCAGAGTAAATCTAAGGACTGGTCTATGAAGGTAAAAGAGTTACATTTTTTTTCCCTGAGATATTTAAAGATACCTTAGAAAGCAAATAGGGCAGCACCCTGTTAAATCTGTAGCTTCTTTTATATGTAATTTTAAGAAAGCTAAAGAAAGTGAGTTAAGGGGTCAAGATACATTCTGGCTGTAAACCAATTCCCTATACTTCAGTGAAATCTTAGGACTAGAGGATTATATATACGCACTATATAGGATAAAATACATAACCATTTGTTGTTTTTTTTTCGCACTAATCACTTATTAATTGATAGATATTTTTCTCCGCATTAATCACTAGACGGTAGACACTGATCTTTTGCTCTCTTCACCGATCACTCTTGGACCATTACATACCACTCATCTAGGAACACCAATCCTCTATTTACATGATAAAGAGCATATACTTTTTATAATTGATTTTTCATTTCTTTATATTCACTTTCTTACACTGTTCATTTTTTCCTGCTTATTTCTTTTCTCGCACACCTCTAGTCCCCTTTTATGGACAGATACCTAGGGATAACCAGAGCTGACCCAGACAATATGCCGCCAAAAACTAAGGATAAGAAACAGAGACCGAGTATAGGAGGCTCAGAAGCAGGAGCAAGTGACTCTCCAGTTGGTTATAATACTATCATTGATACCAACAGTCTAGTAAAGCAAATTTCTGACTTATTTCTCCCTCAATTTGAAGCACTCAAAATAGACCTAGCTACACTGACTGGTGAACTTAAACAGGTATCATGCAGACTAGAGGAAATTGAGAGTAGAATATCCGATCTTGATGACCTTCAAAGTACGCAACAAACACTTTTGAATACACAGACTAAGACTATTGAATCATTGCAAACACGACTGGACGATTTAGAAGATAGGGCACGACGGAACAATCTGAGAATAATAGGTCTCCCAGAGACTTCAGACTACACAGATTTTATGGTGTTTATCAAGCATACTTTACCAGAATTATTAGAGATGCCCCCAAATAAGACAGAGATTGAAGTAGAAAGAGTGCACAGGGTGGGCACATATCAAAAAAGAGATAGTACTACACAACCTAAAAGGCATGTTTGGCGAAACTGTTAAATTTCCAGGATAAACAAAAAATTCTTACCTATTATAGGAAGAAAGGCTCTCTAGAAATTAACAATGAACGTATTTACCTATTCAATGACTTCTCTGCCGAAACACTCAATAAGAGGAGGCGGATGGCCCCCTGGTGCACTCAAGTGATTAAGGCTGGCTTTAAAGCCACAATGATATACCCTGCAAAAATTAAAATCTTCTCAGATAATAGCATTTCTATCTTAAGTTCAGTGGAGGAGGCTAGGCAATTTCTAGAAAATAAAGAGTGAAAAGGAAAAGAAAATAGATATAGGCATACTTCATGTGTTTAAAATGACGGATAACGGAGTGGCTGTTTTTCTTTTCTGTGCTGGTTCTTTTTCATTCCTTTTTTCTTCCTTTCCTTTTTTTTTTTTTCTTTCCTCTTTCTCTCCCTCTCTCCTCCCTCTCTCTCACTCTACCCACCCCATTTTTTGGCTATACGGGCACATAGTGCTTTAACTGATAGGCCCCCCTCCAATAAAAATGAAAAATTTACTTAAATTATTTTCATGGAATGTAGGGGGCTTTACGTCCCCGGTCAAGAGGAAAAAAGTAATCCAACATCTGAAATTATATAAACCAGATATTGTCTTCCTTCAGGAGACTCATCTGAGTCTCCAGGAAGCAGAAAAATTAAAAATGGGATGGATCGGGGAAGTATTTGCAGCTCCAGCAGCAAAAAGGAAGAGAGGGGTAGCATGTATTTTTAGGAAGGATCTAGAATTTGAATTGCTGTCGCAGGATAAAGATGCAGATGGTAGATATCTGATTTTAGAAATAGAGATAAATAAAAATCGGTATACTCTCTGCAATCTATATGCCCCGAACGAATGTCGACCTGAGTTCTGGGATAAATTATATCTAAAATTAATAAATATAGTTGACTCGCAGTTAATTATTGGTGGGGATTTTAATAGTGTATGTGTACCTCAACTGGACAGGTTGAGGTCTAGTGGCTCGTATAGAGCAAAAAAAGAAGCGAAAATACTGTCCTCTTTTCAAAAAAATCTCAAATATATGGAGAACACAACATCATGACGAAAAAATGTTAACATGTGATTCTAAGACCTACCATACACTCTCAAGAATCGATATGTTTTTAGTATCAGAAAGATTATTACACTTAGAAATCAAGACAGATATAAAAAATATTATTTTATCAGATCATGCTATCATTTCATTATCTATTCAGATGGGAAACAGCAGAGAGACTATATGTGGTAAAAAAAAAATTCCTCTTTTTTCTACAACTTTTATGTAAGCTACTGTTGTGAGCAGGATGGCGATCTCTTACTCACAGCTGCTGACCCTCTTTGCAGAATATGAGCACAAGATCAACAGCAGAATGGACGACTTTTTACTGCGCATTAGACCAAGACCTGAGGGGATCACCGGTCAGAAAGATGGTGCCCCATGTGGGACGCAGCAGTGCTTTGACATGCTTGGGCCAACTAAGAAGAATGATCGCTACTCTAGTTCTGCGGACCGGCCAATAGCTGTTTGTACACCCTCCATGCCTAACTTCACCGCAATCCCCCGGGACAGATCTGTGAATGGGCAGCATGCCATGGGATTGGTCCTGCAGGACGGGGAGCAGATTGCGCTGCCTAAAGCCCTCATACTCGCTACTGGAACCCAGGAGGGTGGAAGCAGAGCTGTGGTCTCGCTTAGAGATTTTGGCTCTGTATGGATTACTAGTGCCCCGTCTGTGGAGGATGCTACACCAGACCAGATCGCTAGTGAAGAGAAGGTAATGGTGGCACTCCGGGAGAAACTCTCGCTGAGAGAACATGTTGGACAGTTGTCCCTCTACACGTATGCTCACGATTTACACTTTTACCGGGGGCGCCTAGTCCCAGCCTATTGCGGCCTATGGTGCTGGAGGGCCCAGAGATCGGGAGTGGGATGAAGCCGTCCGAGTATTTGCATCTACCCATAGGAGGATGCTGTCTGTAATAGAGTTGGCAGGGGCCTGTGTGGTTCACTCGGAGGGACACATGAACCATCCCCAGACTAATGACACTGGACTAGGTTGAAAGACTCTGGAGATTAATATAGGCTGGAGTCACATTCTCACTTATATTTATTTAGAACTGTGTTTTCTAGGTCAATAGACGACTCTGCTTCCTATGTAAATTTTATACTAGGACTTTTGTTATGTTCTATCATGGTTCCCTGTGCCCCCTATCTCGATTTAGGTCTAACTGTTTGCAGCCCTCAAGCTTATTGGTTCCTAAATGTATTATTATAGCTGGTTTTAGAAAAAGAAGAAAGGATAAAAAAAAAAAAAAGAAAAAAGGAAAAAATAAGTAAAAAAAAAAGGAAAAAAGAAAGGAGGGAAAGAATAAAAAGGAAAAAAATTCTCCCTAAGGCTGTTTAGCCCTTTACTGCTTAATACCCAATGTCTCTAGTTCCTCTATAAACATAATGCTACGGGAGGGGCAGTTGCTCTGTTATTTACTTATTTAACTTATCTGTTGTTTGCTATTACAATCTATAGATCAGAACTGTGTCTAAGGTTAATATAAAAATGTTTTCTATTCTAAGTAAGCTAACATACTAGGCTTCTACTGAGATTCAGTCACTACCTCTTTCATATGCTATTGTCAGAGGTTCATAGTCTAGCATTATAGAACTAGTCTGGACAGGTCCAACAGAGGATTACTCTGCCTAAAATTCCCCTGATGCCCCTTATACAGATTGTACTGCGTTGAGCCGGTAATCAAGTTAAATATAACGCATATGATAACTATATGCTGGACTTAATGCCCCTAGAGTCTGTCTTATGTGACATTCTAGCCCTCCTGACTACACATAATACAAAATGAGAATACCCCCTCAGCATTAATGTAGTCCCCTCCAGAAAATATGTATTCCCATGTTTTGTGAGAGAGCGCATTTATAGTATAAGTAATCTAAGCTGTACTATTTCTACAATGTGGGGAATGTTCTTATCGGGTCTGGGTCTGCCCCCCCCCCACAAATACACGTGTGGTAAGGGATAAATAGTTTATCCTCCATGCTCCATTTTAGCAGAGTTACGCAGTCTCTGCTCTGTCTGTAGAGCCTATGCCTTAGCTTGTACTAATAGATATGTAAAGATGGCTCTCCGGATCTTAATAATGATCGTTCCACTATGACTATTCCTGTGTGTTTTAACATCTACAGTTTGTCTATACCTAAATTAATATGACTATTATCCTATATATATATTCACTATGGTTTGAGAATTGATGATGTGATGATTATGGTTCAAGTGTGACTACTTCATGTGTTCTCTGTGTACTACCTCTATAGCTTCTCAGTCTCTTTGAATTGTATCCGCCACAGCAATAGTACTGTGAACAGTCCAAGCTTCTCTTATTCTAGTACTCAGACTAACTTATGAAACCCACATAGGACCAATTTATGTTGCTATATTGTTTATAGTTCACACATGTCACTGTGTTTACCGTGTAATGTCTAATCCTCTTTTAGATAATCAGGCAGGATCAGTTTGAGCCTGCAGTCTTTTCGACTCTCCATAAGATTTTACTGTGCCCATTAGATGTTTTACACTTTATAGTTTAAGAATTTCTATCCTGTATATATTGGGCGATTACACCTAAGCAACATTTGGTTTCTATTTTATACGACTCATAATGAGAATTTCTGAGTCTGAGCACTCTGTCTTCTGAGGAGTACCAGTTATCAGATCCCATGAGTGGATCTATTTTACATTGTTGAAGTTTGAATGTTCTTTTAGTTAACAAAACAAATGAGGCATCACCAAGGTCAATACCATGTTCCCATTACTGTTCTGTGTATACATGTTTGAAATAAGGAATTATTGTCATGTACTATTATCTGAGATATTGTCAATCCCGATACGTCCAATTGGGCGAACTATCAGAAGGCTAAAAGAGAGAGAGAGACATTCTTAATGCAAAATCAACTTCAACAAGATTTGAAAAATAAAGCTAACTATGGTGTCTTTTCCCCTAAAACAGTGAAATTCTTGGCTAATATTTCAAAAAGTAAGAGGAAAAATAATTATATTGGATCAATTTCGTTTAAAGGGCAGAAATACAATAATCCAAATGATATTGTGAGGCAATTTCATTTATTTTTTCAGAGACTCTACTCTGCTTCAGAAGTAAATCAAGAAGCGAAGTATAGATTCTGGAAAGATATTAAAGTACCCAAAATATCGTTAGCTCAGTTGAATACAATGAATGAAGAAATTTCAGCAGAAGAAATTTCCAAGGCTATCAAAGAGGCAGCGCAGGGGAAGGCACCAGGCCCTGACCAATTACCCAGTGAATTTTACAAAATACTCTCAGTAGAAATTATTCCTACTCTGACTAAGTTGTTTAATGGTTACTTTTTATCAGATTTTAGTCCCTCTCAGACTTTTTCTGCCTCAAATATTACATTGATATTAAAGAAAGATAAGGACCCAAACTGTATGGATTCATATAGACCTATCTCGCTACTTAATTGCGACTATAAAATTCTAGCAAATATATTAGCATCACGTCTTAAAAAAATTATAGTAGACATCATCCATCCGGATCAAACTGGGTTTATACCAGGTAGAACAGCACAAAAAAATATAAGGAAAGCCATGATGATTATCGAACATACTCTTGCCTCCCATAGGACAGGGTCAGATAGGAATCAAGACTTCGCCATAATAACGGTCGATGCAGAAAAGGCCTTTGACTCCTATGGGACCATTTATTGATAGCGCTAAATAAATTTGGTTTTTCGGGACATTTTTACAAGTATATTTCTGTACTATATCAAAACCCTATCTCATATCTCAGTATTAATAACATTCTCTCTCCCTCTATTACCCTGTCTAAAGGTACCAGACAGGGATGTCCTCTCTCACCCTTACTCTTCAATTTGGCGATTGAGCCCTTAGCTATTAAGAGCAGAGAAAGTGTAGAGAGTATAAAAATTAAACAGCAGAAGGTGACATTATCATTATATGCGGATGATATTCTATTTTATATAGGAAATTCGTCCAAAAATATACCTGTACTAGTAGATATGATATCAGAATTTAGCAAATTTACTGGCTATAGCATTAATTTATCTAAGTCAGAAATTCTATGGATAATAAAAAATAAAAAGAGCCTCGTTGAGAATGCTTTCAAGCCTGCAGATAAATATATCAAATATTTAGGAATAAATCTATCCAGGAACCCAGATGAATGGTATGATTTAAATTTTTCTCACATATAGAGCAAATGTCATGCCGAGATTCAAAGATGGAGTAGATTACCCATTTCACTATCAGCTAGGATCGCCCTTATCAAAATGCGAATATTTCCAAAAATTCTGTACGTAATACAGAACGTCCCTTGCCTATTACGTAAGACTGATGTGCAGAAATTTAATGCAGGATGTTCCCGTTTTTTATAGGCCTCCAAAAAACCCCGTATAGCAATATCAAGGTTAATGCACCTGAAAGAAATGGGTGGTTTTGCTTTTCCAAATCTAATTAATTACAACTTGGCATGCCTTGCCAAAATAGCCCTAGACTGGCTAACCTCTGCCAACTTAGTCACTAGTTCTGAGGTAGAAGAAAATATAATGTTTCCCTATTCCCCTAAAGCGCTATTGCATGTAGCCAATTATTTAAAGATTAAAGACCTGACATTAAAATATACTATCTACAATGTAATTATAGCATGGCATAAAATATGTAAACAACTAGATATTAAACATACCCTCTCTAAATTTTTACCTATCATAGGAAACCCGGATTTTGAAAGTGGCTATAAATTCGCTGCTTTTAAGCAATGGTCAGCAAATGACTTGAATCTGATGATACAGATGGTAGACCCACTCTCCAATCATATAAAAACCTTTGAATTTCTAAGTAGAGAATTTAATATTGATAAAAGATCCTTTTTTGCCTATTTACAGATTAGGCATTTTTATTATAATCGGGAAATGGTAGAAGGGGACATCTGGTCTCTGGGACCACTAGATATTATTATTAACAGATTCCATAGGGGAGATCATTCAATTTCTCATATCTACAAACTACTATTAGTTAAAGAGTCAGAGATTAGGGTCAACAGTCTTTTCAGTATATGGAAACGAGATCTGCCTGATATCGAGCTAGAATATTTCCAAAATAGCTTTGCCAAGATAACCTATTTTACAAACAATATGGCAATGAAAGAATCCCATTTGAAGTTGCTAAATAGAGCGTATCTAACTCCAAATAGACTTTCTAAGTGGAAAGGAGAAAGTCTTTGTTTTAGATGTAGTTTCCCAGCCGCAGATTTATTCCATCTCTTTTATGCATGTCCAAAGATAATTAAATTGTGGAAACAAGTAGAATACTGGATAAATAGGCATCTACCCACTAAAATAGTACTTAATCCTATGTATATATTCTTTTTGGTACAGGAACAGATTGAGAATAGGGCCCTGATTAATACAGTAATATTACTGGTTAGACAAATGTGACTTAGGAAATGGAAAGAAAGACAGGTTCCTACTATAGCTTCTGTCATACGTACTATCCAGCAGCAGATTCTGGTGGAGCAATTCGATCCCGGGATAAAATTAAAGAGATTTTTGGAAAAGTGGGATATAGTTATCTTAGCTCAGCCCGAAGAGATTCAGCTGCAAATACTGAAATACTTTCGCAAGTCAGCGGATTTTCTAGAATTAATATTATCAGATAGATATCCTGAATTTTGGAGACAGTATCTCCTCTGAGAGATGGGGGCCGGGGAGGGGGGAGAGAGAGAGGGAAGGAGGGATCTATTTCTTTAAATCGCTCCCTTTTTTTTTTTCTTTTTTTTTCTCTCTCTCTCCTTTTCTTTTTTTTTTTTTTTAATTATAATATAAATCCCAGGAGTGTACCTTATAAAGGAGGTCAGGTTAAATTGTTAAGATATATAGAAATTCTTTCCTTTGTCTCTGTATTTTTGTTATACTTTGACGATTATTCTGCCCTGCGTGGCCAAAGAGTTAAGGAAAGCATTGTTTTCTGTTTTTTTATGTATTTGTGTACACTGTTGGTTATAAATAAATATTTAAAAAAAAAACAACAACAATTTATCAGGTAAGCATAAATTATGTTTTCTCTTGTAAGATGTATCGAGTCCACTGATTCATCCATACTTGTGAGATACCAATAGCAAAGCTTTAGGACACGGATGAAGGGAGGGACAAGACAGGTACCTTAAACGGTAGACACCACTGCTTGTAGAACCTTTCTCCCAAAAATAGCCTCCGAAGAAGCAAAAGTATCGAATTTGTAAAATTTGGAAAAAGTATGAAGCGAAGACCAAGTCGCCGCCTTACAAATCTGTTCAACAGAAGCCTCATTTTTAAAGCCCATGTGGAAGCCACTGCTCTAGTAAAATGAGCAGTAATTCTTTCAGGAGGCTGCTGGCCAGCAGTCTTATAAGCCAAACGGATGATGCTTTTCAGCCAAAAGGAAAGAGAGGTAGCCGTAGCCTTTGACCTCTTCGTTTACCAGAATAAACAACAAACAATGAAGATGTTTGACGGAAATCTTTAGTTGCTTGTAAGTAGAACTTTAAAGCACGAACCACATCAAGATTGTGCAACAGATGTTCCTTCTTTGATGAAGGATTAGGACACAGTGAAGGAACAACAATCTCCTGATTGATATTCCTATTAGAAACAACCTTAGGAAGAAACCCAGGTTTGGTAGGCAAAACCACCTTATCTGAATGGAAAACAAGGTAAGGTGAATCACACTGTAAAGCAGATAACTCAGAAACTCTTCGAGCCGAAGAGATAGCTACTAAAAACAAAACTTTCCAAGATAGAAGCTTAATATCTATGGAATGCATAGGTTCAAACGGAACCCCTTGAAGAACTTTAAGAACTAAGTTTAGGCTCCATGGCGGAGCAACAGGTTTAAATACAGGCTTGATCCTAACCAAGGCCTGACTAAACGCTTGAACATTTTTGTCACCACACTCACTTTACCCTTCCTAGTACTTAGAGTAGGCAAAGAGAATGACTGGGGGGTGGAGCTAAGGGAGGAGCTATATAGACAGCCCTGCTGTGGGTGCTCTCTTTGCCACTTCCTGTAGGGAAGGAGAATATCCTACAAGTATGGATGAATCCGTGGACTCGATACATCTTATAAGAGAAATACCATAGTATCACACAGCTCATGACAGGAAATGACAACACATGCATGTTCACTCTCAATTTTAACAAATTTAGCTGCAAATTTTTTAATACATATATATTGCAAAAATATTATTTGTCATTCTTTTTTTTTAATATTGAACTTTGTTTTGTATCTACAGTGTCCCTTTTAATTTTTACTGACAAAAGAAATATGTGCAGGCCTGCTGGTCATATTGGTTTTTAACAAAATCTGTTAAAGCCAAAAAAACATAACATTTTGGCAACATCAATTTTTTTTGTGTGGTCTAAACCATCTGCTACACTGTCGGGGTATATTTCAATGTTCACTGTTTGGATAACTAGAGATTTATTTTCATCGATTTTGGTAAAAAAAAGTGTCGATAAACAAAACAGAATACTAATCCAACAGCATGTTATGTCTTTGGATATATATGCATATCTTGTCAAATATGTATTTTACAGGTCACATTAAAATAGGAATGAATTGTTTTGAGCAATTTAACATGGCCAATTAACTCCTGCACTTGTATTTAGTGATTGATGGTAAAATATAATGGGCTAGATTGCAAGTTGCGCACTATTGTTAGTACGGATGCTGATATTACAAATTGAAAGTAAACGTGACCGCCAATTTGTGCTTGTCGGGTTAGCATGACTAAAGACCTCACGCTAAGGGTTAGGGCTAAATAGTCGCATCAACGCAAAACAAATATATTAAAATAAAATGTTACACTCATATATACTATTGGTGGGTATGTTAATGAATATTAATAATTAATAACAATAATAGTAATTATTAATTAGGGTGAAATATTGATATTTGATAATAATTTGAAGTACTGACAGGTGTAATATTATAACCAAAGCGAATATATCTATGCAGTATATAGGGCTCAATTGTGATAAACTAAATAACAGATTTATTAAAATATTAAAGCACGAAAATTTCTTAAATTAATTTAAATTGGCCAAATTGTCTTCTAAGCTAGGAGATATGGACACAATATTGTAAGGAAGCTAATTTTTTACCAGAATGACTTAAAATGTCAAACATCACAGTTAAGATTTACTAGAACAATTCAGAATAAACAGCTGTACTAATTAATAACACAATTGGCTAATTAGCAGAATTCAGCTATTGAGTACAAACTAAAAATTACCATCAACATGGCTTTTGTTATAACAATTAAATTAGATGATACAATTAAATCTAATACCTGATTATCAAGCCTAGCGCAACTTTGAATACAATTTCTAAAACACCTTATAATTATTTAAAGTAATTTAAGAAGTGTTTATTACAGTAGCCCATTCTCTTCAATATTAAATTTTCTCAATGCAAAGAGAATTGTTATTTAGAATATAATCATCTATGAGATATTAAATCACACTTTTTATCACAAAAATAACTTTTGATATCAGTACTGCTTTAATTTTTGTTTAACTATAGTGATTATTGCAATATTAAATTGCTATTATTTGTTCCTGAGTACCAAGTTTATAGTCAGGAAAAACAGGTCTATGTGTGTATCTGTGTAGTGTATCGCTCTTGGATAGGCGAGTGAACTTCTGCTCAGCTCAAGGGCAGCAAAATAAAAATATATATGTATATGAATATATATTCATGTGTTTATAAGTGTAAATAAACATATTAACACATACATATATGTATATAAGCATATCAATATATATTTACAGTAAAAACACAGTCCCCATTCACCTCAATGCAAAGACACTTTCAGTGCCGTTTTATTTTTCAAACACCCCACAACCTCTCACTTTTACCACTTATAACTACTTTGTGCAGTTATTAATTTAAAAAAATTATCATCATTTTTTATTTATATTAAGGAACTGTCCACTTTATTTTTGGGGCGATTGGGGCATATTTTTTTCATTAAACAGAGGTCTGGCGTCTGGTTAATTGAGCTAAGCTTAAAGGGAAACAGCAAGGTTACGGAGCATTACCAGCCACTTGTAATGGCTGGTTATTTAACCTGCTCGTGAACTGGCAAATTTGCCCATTTACAGGCACACATTAAAATAGCGCTCCACTTGTAATCTAGCATTAACTGTTTGCTTGCGTTCTAACTGCACTCAAAGTAAAAGGTAAACATATTTAGACATATTTATATACATTGGAGTCTTTACAGTTAAAACACCTTGCCATTTATAATATCTCTTTTTAACCCTTTTAAAACATTTCTCAAAATTAAATAATATATTTTAATTAAAAAGTTTATATGTGTGTAATACTTTATTTTCATGTGTTTTTTATGTGTTTTTTTTTTCAATTTTTGTTTTTTTTACCCTTACAGTTTATTTCAGGTCTCGTCATGTGAAATATTTAGCAGTTTCGACTTTCGCTCAAGTGCAAATTATAACTTTTAACTTCTAATACCAGTACAAATTAGCATGGTCTCAATATCAATTGAAAGTATAGACTGCACTTGAGCATAGACGGTCAAGTGAAACTGGTTATGTGCACGCTATCATTAGCGCGCTACTTGCAATCTAGCCCTATATATGTAAACTTTATTTTTTGTTAAGTATGCTAACCAAACTCTGGATTTTTTATGTTAAATGCATACAAAGAGAGAAACTCTATTCCAGGAACAAACAACAGCTCAGTAGCTTGTTATATGGCGAGTTACCACCTAGGAGCAGCCTTTTTTAGCCCAGTTGTGCTTTTCACAGAGGAAAACTTTCCTGAAGTATAGTCTGATCCCGCCTAGTAAGGTCAGTCCAGCCCCGAAATACCAAGCAATTTTCATCTGAACAAGGAACATGACAACCCCAGACGATCGTTTCAGCCTTCTGTGAGCCTCATCTTTGAGGTGCAGCCATATTACTCTAAGCACACTTGGCAGGGAGTCCATGTCTGGTTTCCCCATCACCCTTAGGGAGACCTCCCTAGAGTCATGATAAAAAGGCATACACAGAGAGAAGAGCTCTCTCCTTGCATGCATTTGTATTATGATCCTTGAAAAGCACAACTTGTCTAAAAGAGACTGCTAATAGATGGTAACTCGCCATAGAACTAGCTACTGAGCTGTTCGTTCCTCGTAGCGTGCTTCTTTCTTTGTATTCTGTTATGTTAAGTTAAAGTAGTGAAATTCTAAACTTTTGCCCAATCACATTATAAATTGTATAAAATTCTGAGGGGAGGTGGTAATTTGAACGCTGAACGAATATGAACTATTGCATTAACCTAAGTTTTCTTTTGCTTTAAATTTCCTAGGTAGCTGTTAAAAACCATGTGAGTGTGCCTGCACGTTTTTGTGAGTGTACATGTGCTTAATTGTTTTGTGTAATTATATCTTACAGCACCATACAGAACAATCTTTTTTTTTTAAGATAGAAAAATTATTTCACAAAAAAGAAAAATAATTCACAGAAAATATTAAATGCAAAGCATGTTGCATGACTATAACCTCTACAAACTGAAAGAAAATAGTCAATTTGCCTAACCATATATACTGTAGGTTAGTAAATCTGTGAATTGTTTTTTTTCCCTGAATAAGTAAAATAGTATTACTGAAATGAAAATAATCAGCTTAATTATAATGTGGATTAAAAATAGCATTGTACAAATTCAAGCTTTAAGTCTTGTGAATGAAAGGTAAATGGAATAAAATATTAAGAGATTAAATGCTTGGAAAACAGCATTAGGTCTTAGACTAATCCTTTATTGTCATGTATGTATTTGTCTAATATTTTTTTTTTTTTTTATTTTTTTTTTTTGCTTGCAGATTTTATGGAGTTTTTTTCTGCAAGTGAATGATTTAAAGACACACAGTTATAACACAATTTTTTATTTTAATAAATCAGATGTAATATAAAGTTGCCATACAAAAATAATCTTAGTAATGTAATCCTTAATATGTAAATAACTTGTCATATGTTGCACCCAAATGCTGAGCAGATTTGAATAAATGATGTACAGATAAGTAAGATCAGGTAATCTCTTGTGTTTTTAAAGTTTAGAACTTTTCAATATAAATTTAAATTCATATCTATAAAGAGCACCTTTCGAAAGTCTTATTGATATTTTACAGTAAAAAAACAATTAAGGCTCTAAGAGAGACATTGGCATCTATTTATCAAGCCGTCAACCGCAAATATGCTGGAATTCCGCAGCGTATTTGTGGCAAGCCTGATTCGCCTTAGATATCAAACCCTACAAACCGGCAAAAGTAGAATTTAGTGACGTAACATACGATCTGCCGGACTCCGACACAGATCGATGCTTACATCACTACAGATGTTAGTGTTAGGATATTTTAAGGGGGGATTGGGAGGGTTTTAGAGTAGGGTTGGTTGTGTGGGTGGTAAGTTTTAATGTTGGGGGGTTGTACATTTTTTTTTACAGGTAAAAGAGCCGATTACTTTGGGGCAATGCCCTGCAAAAGGCCCTTTTAAGGGCTATTTGTAATTTAGTGTAGGGTAGGGCTTTTTTATATTTTGGGGGGGCTTTTTATTTTGTTAGGGGGATTAGATTAGGTGTAATTAGTTTAAAAATCTTGTAATTATTTTATTATTTTCTGTAATTTAGTGGGTTTTTTTTTTTTGTACTTTAGATAATTTTATTTAATTTTATTTAATTGTATTTAGTTTAGGGAATTTATTTAATTATAGTGTAGTGTTAGGTGCAATTGTAACTTAGGTTAGGTTTTATTTTACAGGTACTTTTGTATTTATTTTAAGTAGGAAGTTATTAAATAGTTAATAACTATTTAATAACTATTTTACCTAGTTAAAATAAATACAAAGTTGCCTGTAAAATAAATATAAATCCTAAAATAGCTACAATGTAACTATTAGTTATATTGTAGCTATCTTAGGGTTTATTTTACAGGTAAGTATTTAGTTTTAAATAGGAATAATTTATTTAATGATAGTAATATTTAGATCTATTTAAATTATAGTTAAGTTAGGGGGTGTTAGGGTTAGGGTTAGACAGGTTTAGGGGTTAATAAATTTAATATAGTGGTGATGACATTGGGGGCGGCAGATTAGGGGTTAATAAATGTAGGTGGGTGGCGGCGGCGGTGTAGGGGGGCAGATTAGGGGTTAATAAATATAATGTAGGTGGCGGTGGTGTAGGGGGGGCAGATTAGGGGTTGAAAAATATAATGTAGGTGGCGGCAGTGTAGGGGGGGCAGATTAGGGATTAATAAATATAATGTAGGTGGCAGCGGTGTAGGGGGGCAGATTAGGGGTTAATAAATATAATGTTGGTGGCGGCGGTGTAGGGGGGGCAGATTAGGGGTTAATAAATATAATGTTGGTTGTCGGTGGGCTCCGGGAGCGGCGGTTTAGGGGTTAATAAGTTTATTTAGTTGCGTCTGGGTCCGGGAGCGGCGGTTAAGGAGGTAAACAGTATAGTATAGTGTGGGTGTTTAGTGACAGGGTACCAAGAAAGGTGTAAAAAAGCCGAAGATTAGCGAGATCCATGACTGTTAGTTAACAACAGTCCATTGCTCATTGCACCGTGCTTGGTGCGCAGCTTTTTGACAGCTTTTTTGATAATTTTGGAGAACGTATTCAGGTCCGCGGCAGCGATGTTAGGCAAGCGTATTGGTGCCGTTGAATGCAAGTCAGTTGACGGCTTGATAAATAGATGCCTATGAGTGGAGTGCTATCATTTGCTCGGGCAAGCAATATCGGGTTTTCAAGGAAATATAAATACATAAATATATGTGCATTGAAACCCTTTGCTGTCAAGTAGATGAAAACATATAAAATCATATTTATGCATTATTCATATTTAATAAAGTGTTATATACTGTGTATTTAATGTAAATATTTTACATTCCAATGTTATGTACATAGCAGAATATATTCTATGTATTTTTAAATAGATATTCCTTTATTTATCTATACCTATATATAATCATGTATACATATATACATAAATATACATATATATATATATATATATATATATATATACACACACATATATATATATATATATATATATATATATATACACACATATATATCCTATTATATTAAAGGCCAAGTGTGTTTGTCCGAAGCTGTCAGCACGAGGAAAAACACACCTGGCCTTACCTGACAATACATGCTGTTTGTGTGAAAGTGAGAGTGACCGGGCGGGAGCATGGGCGTGGCCGGACGGGATCGGGCGTGGCGGGGCGTGGTCGGGCGCGGTCAGCTCGACAGAGAGGGGAGAGAAATAGAAAGAGAGGGGGAGAGACAAAAAGAGATAGGAAAGAGCTAAAGAGAGGGGATAGAGCAGAAGAGAGGGGGAAAAGCAGAAGAGAGGGGGGAAAGCAGAAGAGAGGGGAAAGTGCAGAAGAGAGGGGAAAGTGCAGAAGAGAGGGGAAAGTGCAGAAGAGAGGGGAAAGTGCAGAAGAGAGGGGGAGAGAGAGCAAAAAGGGGGAGAGAGAGCAAAAAGGGGGAGAGAGAGCAAAAGGGGGAGAGAGAGCAAAAGGGGGGAGAGAGAGCAAAAGGGGGGAGAGAGACAGAGCAAAAGAGAGGGGGGAGAGAGAGAAAAAAGAGAGGGTGAGAGAGAGCAAAAGATAGGGGAGAGAGAGAGCAAAAGAGAGGGATGGAGAGAAAGAGCAAAAGAGAGGGATGGAGAGAAAGAGCAAAAGAGAGGGATGGAGAGAGAGAGCAAAAAAAAAGGAGAGAGACACAGAGCAAAAGAGAGGGGGGGAGAGAGAGGGGGAGAGAGAGAGTGCAAAAGAGAGGGGGAGAGAGAGAGCAAAAGAGGGGGAGAGAGAGAGCAAAAGAGGGGGAGAGAGAGAGCGCAAAAGAGAGGGAGAGAGAGAGTGCAAAAGAGGGAGGGAGAGAGAGCGCGTAAAAGTGGCAGAGAAAGATAGGGGGAGAGAGAGAGGGCAAAAGAGAGGGGGAGAGAGTGCAAAAGAGAGGGGGAGAGAGAGCATGCAAAAGAGGGGGGGGAGAGAGCGCAAAAGAGAGAGAGAACGCAAAAGCGAGGGGGGAGAGAGAGAGAGCATAAAAGAGAGGGGGAGAGAGAGCGCAAAAGAGAGGGGGAGAGAGAGCGCAAAAGAGAGGGGGAGAGAGAGCGAAAAAGAGAGGGGGAGAGAGAGCAAAAGAGAGGGGGGAGAGAAAGCAAAACAGAGGGGGGAGAGGGAGCAAAAGAGAGGGGGGAGAGGGAGCAAAAGAGAGGGGGGAGAGGGAGCAAAAGAGAGGGGGGAGAGGGAGCAAAAGAGAGGGGGAAAGCGCAAAAGAGAGGAGGAGAGAGAGAGAGCAAGGGGTGGGACCTCTGTACTGCAAAAAATGGCCCGTGTGGGCTTTAGGACTAGTAAATATATATTTGTGTAAAAATCCATCAGATATATATTTAAATATCTCTTTAAGAATAAATAGAACATATTCTGCTATGTGCAGAACATTGGATTTTAAAATATGCAATATTATCTTCTTATGTTGTACTATTTAATAACTGCCCTTAGGCATTCAGTTGCTAGTCACAACAAATATTTGATCTGTTGTCCTCACTATTTAGTTTCTCTAATGTGGCTCTCATGCGAGAAATGATATCCTACCTCCAGTATTCTATTTACCTATACTCAGGCCCAAAAGTGGTTGTAATACTCTTAGGAGAATATCTATATTCGAAAAATGAGATTTCATATTAAAATGTTCATCACAACAGCTCATTTGTACATATCTTATTGTCACTCTGTTTCCATGGTGAACGTATGTCCATTTTACGTTGTAACTACTAAAATCACAATTAAAGATTACTTTAAAAAAAAAATTCTTTAGAGGGGCAGAACCGACCATTGCACAAGATGGCCGCAAGTCATTTAAGGTCAGTGAGCAAGCCATCCTCACAGGCCACTTCTATCCGGTTGATGCCACCTAATTACCACCTCTGAAGAGGCACAGCAACGGGGAGGTTGCAGACTCCACTGCTTGCACACCAAAGAATCTGGATGTAGTTTTACCAGTTTGGAGGGGCAGAGCACTTTCCTTCTTGTGGCAGCATTACTCCAGCTGATGGCGAGGAGCTGCACTACATGGAATACCAGTGTAGGACAGAGCAGAGCTTCTAAGAGCACAAGCTAATGATGAGGCTGGTAAGTGTTCCTGAAATCCCCTTATGGGTCCTTATCATTAAATTGCTGCACACGTGGCAATGGTACTAAGGCCTGGGTCTGCTGTGTACACTGCCCCTGTTGCTTAATTCCAATACATATAATACATTTGCATACTTTCAAGATCAGTTTGGATTACTAGTTCTATGAATAAAACTCTATTAACCTCTTGTAAGTCATGTTGTCTGTCATTTGCAGGCCTTTGCAGCCTGTTCACTGTAGTAACTCAGCTGCCTCAACTATGTGTGCTCACTTGACCCCACATAGTCAAGTTGCCATTTCAACCCTTCACAAAAGAGATAGATTATGAGTGGAGGCACCACTCGCCCCACGGATGAGTAATGCCACCCAGAGCTAAGGCGTTTTCAATCCCTTCCTTCAACATGAAATTAAAGAGGTATAGACCCACCTCATTCAAATGAACCGCATCCTTCAAGTAAAAACATTTTCCTGATTCACCCTCAAACTCCACATGTCTCAAACCCACACCACCAACCCGTCTTACATACCCACTCACCATCCTGTTAATCTTCCATCTGGAAGCCTCTAACCTCCCCATATCCCAAGCTGACCTCCAAACCAAACAACTCAATTTCAGACCACACTATGACCAACCCCGGGAATAGCTGCCGTAAACCTATCAATACCCCTTTTTATCTTGTCCACTAAGTCCTTTTGGGACATAAATCCCAAATCATTCCCTCCTGCATGAATAAGAAGAATCTGCGGTGGGGAAAACAGCCTGGCATACTCTACCACCTTCCCAACCAACTGTCCCCACTTCATGCCCCTCACCCCAAAACATTTTATCAAAACTTGATCCCTGGACAGTTACACTTGAACTCCATCCTCCTTCACAGCAGCTTTCCTGGCCCAAAAAATATAGGAATGCCTGATCAACCAGCATCTCACCGGACCTGCCAAAAAACCATAAAGAAGTCAAAGCTGCCGCCCTCATCTACAAAGCCATTCCTGGCCTCACATACCCCTGATATCTCTCAGACCTCCATCTCCCAATTCTCAAAATCACAGCTACATCGAGACCCAAGCCCAGCAGCCTCAGTCGCCGCCCCAATTCTAAATGAATGGGACCCAAACTCCAGACCCCCCATCCCCGATGCCTTCCGGAATGCTAAACTGAAATCAGGACAGAACTGATCCATCCTCATGGATACGAAAGGGGCCATTCCTTATCAGGTGAAAACTGAGGAAGTTCTGCACCGAAGCCACTGGACCACACACTCCCCTTGTTTCCCTCAAACATATCAAAAATCCTTTCCCGCCTGGTCAGTCTTGGACCTTCTCAACCACAGCTCCACCATACCTTCTTTCAACATAACCTCATCCATGCAAAGACCCCCTTGATCCTTCCTATTCCTACCCACCAACTCTGACACTCTGAAAGCCCCACAAAATGTTAAGGCAAATGCCATCTTAAACAGCACCTCCTCAAACCTAGAAAAATACAAACACGTCAAACAACCCACTAACTTTTCAAACACTGCAAAAGTAACCGTCCTCCTACCATCCTTTCGCCCCTTTCCTCTACACAAACCTCTGATCGCCACCCGAACCACAAACACCTTCGTCAAATCATCAAACCCCAGCAATTGAAATAAAAAGGCTAATGCGACCACCCTTTTCCTTACCTCCGAAGGCGACAGCCCTTCTTCGCCCCAACGTTTAACCCATGACAGCAGGACTTCCAGCTGCACACCCTTGTCACCAGTTACATGCCTGCCCCCTTCCAGCTCACACCATTTTTGCCACACACAGGCGTATGCCTTCCATGTGTTAGGGGCCAAGGCACCTTTAATCAAACTGATCACCCCAAGCAACCCAAACTCCACAGGTCCCTCGGGCAGGACACCCCTTTTCCATCCGCTTCCTTCGCCACCATGCAAAACCAATCCCACTAGAAATGGGAAAGAGAGTCAGCAATAACATTCAGTTTACCTGGAACGTAAACAGCCCTGAATGATACATTATTGCGCAAACACTCTAATACAAACACTCTCAGCAATTTTACCACCAGAGGTGAATTAGCAGTAAGCCTGTTGATAGCTAGGACCACCCCCAAGTTATCTTAATGAAAACAAACCCTCTTGTCCCTCAAAATGTGAGGCCACACCCGAAGAGCTAAAACAAGTGGAACATGATGTTCCTCGTCAAACCTGCATCAACCCAACTTGTAGGCCACGCTTCCGCACATC